>NW_008661948.1:1321-17763 GCF_000695815.1 Acanthisitta chloris | reverse complement strand
ACACCTGTCTCTGCACACCTGTCTGCAGACCCTGCGCTGCTCCACGGCCCAGTCCTCCCCCCGGCACCCCAAACACGGCACCACACACTCTACAGGCTTCTCTGAGAAAAAGCTGAAGAGGTCCAGGCTCGGGGAAAAGCCAAGTGTAGAGTCAAGGGGCAGTTAAGGACCGCAGAGGGTTTGCTCGGGCTGGGCTTGCCTAGCGACACACACTGCCACCCACCCCTTAACGACCGGGCCGTTAATAAAGGGACACCTCTGCCTCATTAAGGCCTTCGCAGGTGGCTGGGCTTTAATTTGCTCTCTCTGCTCTGTCCCTCTTCTTTCCCTCAGGAGCTCTTTGGACTGCTTTTTAAAGCCACAGCTGTGAGCTGCCAGAGTGGAGACCAGGAATGGTTTTGGTTTCTGCACTATGCCTCAGACCAGGTCAAGAGCCTGGGGAGGAAGGAGCCCTGGCTAAGTCATGCTCAGGGAATCACTGTCTCTGCCAGCACTTCTGTCCCACTGTGTTTGCTGAGCACAGCGACTGTCACCGAGTGCCATTCTGGAGGTGACTGATAAAGCTGTCCAACTGAAATGACCATGTAAGTGCAGCAGGTTTTGAATTGAGACAGTATCCATTCATTTGCTTCTTACAGTAAGAGAGGTCCATGTGGCTCTTAGCAACCCTGAAAATCCCATGACTAGAGCAAGCTGGTCAAATCCATCTCTTTCCTAGGAACCAGTGGGAATGTTCTGAGAAAGTTTTATTTCTTTGAGCACGAGTCTCTCTCCCCTTTTATGTGCAAATTCGGAGTTCGGAAGAGGCTGTAAGCAGCTGTCAGTCAACAGCACAGTGACAGCAACACTGTACTAGCAATACAACTCCTCACACTCTCAGACAGAGAGAAGGAGCTGGTTCCAGAGCCTCTGCCACCCTGACCTTCCTTTAGTTTTACAAAAGTACTAAAGAGCTCTCCTTTCTCTCACTGATGTACTAAAACATCTTCTCAGACTGGAAAAAAATCAAAGTGCAGAGATCAGATATGAGCCTTGGGAAGCAAAGAATTTATGAAGAGATGTGAAGAGATCTGAAAAAAAGAATAAAAATATTTGATCAGCAAACTTCTCTGAAGTTGTCTAGTTTGAGCAGGATTCTTAAGATGTGGGGATGCTTAGCTTTTATCTCAGGACCCCTGAACTCATCTGCAGGTTTTGTGGGGACTGAGCTTAGCACACCCCTCAAGGAAACCCATTCAAGAATCTGTGAGCTGTGGCCCCTCAGAGTTGTGGAAAGACACCTACGTGGAATCAGCTAGGAACTGTTAGTCTTAACTGCTCTGAAGTGGAGTTCAACCTCTTCAAAGCTTCAGAGCACGTGTCACTGTCCCCCCTTGCTGAGATTGTCTCAGAGTGGCTCTTTGCACCACCTGACTCACCTCTCTGTGTGCAGGTGAGCAGCTGTACAGTCCCAGACTGGGACGTGGAGTCACACTAAGTATTGGGCTGAAAAAAGGAAAGGAATACTTATTCCTGTCTGCCATGACCAGAGGAGGAATTCCCACACCTCAGAAGGGCTGTGCTCAGTTTCATGAAATCCAGTTAATTTCCATGGGCTCTCTAAGGAACTTGGTCTAGATATGCAAAGTAAGGGGCAACATAGATTTAGACCAAAACTGTCAGCATTAAAATCTGTGTCATTCTTGCATTAATTCTGGGCAGTGGAGGGCAAGGGGAAAACAAAAGCTTCAGGTATAGACACTACAGTTTGGGGAGTTAGTGCTGAAGTCTGAGAACTGCCACAGACAGTTTGAGTACCAGCAAGCACTGGAATGAAGCTGGTAAGAGAGCTGAAGAGACTGTAGAAGCTGTCATTATAGGCAGTTGAATATTTTGAGCAAATATCTGACAGCTGGGAGATGATTTGACAGCACTGAACACAGGAGAACTGGGATGAGGGATGCTGTCTGTGAAGGGGACAACTGGGAGCTGAAAGCTGGAGGGGCCTGACTGTGCCAAAGTCAGGACAGTGAGTCAAATAGTGCCACACACTTGCTGGGCAACTGCACTGCCAAGGTGCCAAGGCTGAATCAAGGAGGTCGAGTTTTATTCCCCGTGGATGTAGCTGGCATTACTCCTTGCTGATCTCTGCTTCTCCAGCTCTAGGTAGGACTGGTGCTAGTTTCAATGGGCTATTTTTCCATACTGGTATATCAAAACGTTTAACCAGAGATGTTTGGCAATTTCTCCATTGACTCATGCACTATGTGAAATAAATATTTTACATGCTGCCAAGCTAGTGTCCTGAAATTGAACATGGCTGTTGGTGGCGCTACCAGATTTGCCTGCTAAGAATAAATAGTTCAGGAGGAAACATTTCATTCACTGGCACAGGCTGTGGCTGTCATTTGCAGGCTTTCTGTACAATCCACTGCTTCTCCATCAATGTCACTTCCACTTACAGAGCAAATTGTAATCTGGTGTCAGGAACAGTGTCTAAGCAGTGCATTCCCCAGGGCTGATGACCTTATCTACAATTCTGGTTGTGTTCCAGCAAATTGTAGCAACATTTTGAGAGACTCAGCCCCTCCGAATAGCTTCGTAGTACAATTTCTCTTTATGCTATACACAATATAGCCCTCATCACATATTTGGCTTCTAAGTCTTCCTGTATTTTGAATCAAATCCTCTTTCCCATTGGCTGCTCTGATTAACACCATAGCAGATGTGCTTTATCAGTTGTTTCAAGGATCTTCCTCTGAAATTCTTTAGGTGCTAAAGGAGCTCACCTTGTAAAAGTTTTATGGGTTTAATTTTACATGGTATGAATACTCTTGCTCCATTTTAGGAGCAGTCTTACCAGACTATGAATTAGGCATGAGCATAGCTCTGCTGGCTCAGCCCGGGCAGACAGTAACTGCAGTCACCTCACACACATCAGTGCCCTGCTTGCTGCTTCTTGCAGCACACACAGCCCTCAGAGAGGGCTCAGGAAAATCTAAGGATAATCACTCGACAAACAGTGTCCCTTAGTGCAAATCACCGTCTCGGGTGGTGTGTCCTGGTTAAAGCAGAGTAGTTTGGCTGTTATTTGTGACCACAAAGCCTTGTCGTGGTTGGGGTTGTGCTCCAAAGACCGAAGTACCTGCGCTCCTGCAGTTCCAGCTGACAGGGCAGACCCCCCGGCAGGCTCAGGTCGGGGTGGACACATTCCCAGGCATTGCCCCCAGCTCAGTGTGTTCCTCAGGAGCTCTCCTGCCCCTGTGGGGCTCGTGCCCTGCAGGGCTGGCACCAGCCAGGGAACCCACCGTGGGCGAGGGGTAACCAAAGCAGCACAGAAACCAGAAGTGAAGGAAGAGCAGGGGGCAACGCCAGCTTGCTTTCTTTTCCAGTGAGTTCCCCAGTCCTCCAAACCTGTTTTTGGGCACCTCCCGGGAGCTCCCCTGCTGCCCCAGGGGAAGGACAGGCCCTGTCTGCTGTCTCTGAGGTGCTCTGAGAAAGCAGCTGGGCAGACCTACATTTCCCTGTGCTTAAAACATGCACTGGCATCTGGCCACCTCCTGAAAGCAGTGAAATGTTTCAAACCCCAAGACAGCCCTGTAAAAAGGAGACCTAGTGCTGTAGCTGCAGTCAAGTTATTTCCAGCTCCTACCCTCAGCAGAGCTGACAAGAGACCTGCAGACATTCCTCTCTGGCTGTAACAAGTAAACCACATTAACAGACCTAAGCCCCAGACCCCTGAGGACCATTCTTTCCCTCTCCTTTCTCTCCCTCAGTTTCTTAAAAAATAAATGAATCTAGCAAATCATTTGGCAGCTGTAAAATCTGAGAATGCACCAGCCAGTGCCTTTTCTCTAGCCTGACTCACCCATAACTCAGTATATGGACTGTCCAAGGTTCTCTCTTACTGCTTCACATCAAGTTCCTACAATTTTGTTTATTTTGTTCTATCCAAGATGAACTACAGAACATCTGAATAAACTTGTTCCATCTGCAGTTTCATTAGAGCTGACTCCAGGAATGTAATTGCCAGTATTGCTGTATTTAACAATGAGAAATGGGACAGAACAATAAAATTACAACATGATATACCATACTGATGCTAATGCCAAAGAGTGAGTGCTTGCTGTGTCTCCAGACTGAGATGTGTCCAAGTTGGCTGACTAGTGGGAGATACAGGACAGAACAAAAATATTTATTCAAGAGAATGTAGGTGCAGCATCATTACTGCTGTGACCATCGATGGACCAAGTTGGCTGTGGGTCTAATGGGGATGAGCACAGGCTGACTGCTTCAAAGACACTGCAACCTGCTTGCTTGTGAGAAACGACCCTGGAAAGGACACTGTAGGAACAGAGAAGCAATTAGAAAACCAGCAGGCTGGTTCTAGCAGCCTTTATAATTGCCTTCAAAAATGACTGTGGTAGGCATTATCAAATCTACTGACTATAGCCTGCACATGGAGCTATTCCAGCTGTCTGTTACACTTAGATGATTCACAGCTTTTGAAAACTGGTGCAGCATCTACCTATCAATTCTGGTGTTGAAACTGAGGATAAAAATTAGGGGAGAACAGAAGTAAGCTCTTGGATTTGAAACAGCTTCAGCAAAGTATGATTTTGCCTCTCTGCCGAACAGTCACTCTGGGCATATTTGTTCAAGTCCCCTGTGAATCTGCAGTTGCACTTGCCTACGTGACATCCAAGTGAATGTTTGGACAAGAGAGTTCCAAATGTTAACCCCTGCCTTACCACAAGTGTACTTTGGATTTGTGCAGTACATTAGATGTACTGAACAGCAGAGCCACAGTGACACACTTGCTGGAACTGGTTATCTGGATGCCTTTGACCTTCTGAGACAGCCCAACCCCCTCTCTGAGGCACTGGAGCCACAGAATAAACAGAAAACCAAAGCTCTGGACCATGAAAGTATTCCATGGAAAGGCTCCTGTCTGAGCTGATACACTGCTCTCAAGGCAGATTGTTTGCAGTGCTTGCCCAGTCCCTGGCAGAGTGGGCCAGAGAGTTACTGTCAGCTCACTGTTCCAGAGTTAGCTTCCCCTAGTCTGTTTCTCACTTTTTGTTTGTAAACCGAGATAGGTTGAAAACTGCTGCATTAGGCCATTCATACTAATACATCTTCTCCTTCAGATATCTCCTACCTCAATCACCAATCACAAAGAAAAAAATCCCCTCCAAACAGTGATCCAGTGGTACATTTCTTCCTCCACAAGAGCTAAAGCTACTCCTTAACTACCAAATCTATTAAATAGCAAATGCCAAAACCAGGTGCAGAGAACATTGTAAGGGTGAACTCTGCTCTATTCAAATTCTTACTGCTTCTGCATCACTGTTTACAGGCAAGATAAATTACTCCTCCTTTCCTGAATCCCTTCTGGAAAAACTTGAATATGTGCCAGAGTTCAGAAGTGGCACACACAAATTGTGCTGCAATCCATCAGAATGTTTACAGGATAATAGACACAACATGACAATGAAGAAGTGCTCCAAGATTTCCATCTTGCCTCAGGACACAGAAATTCTTCTTTTGTTGTGGCTTTGAAAGAAACTTCCAGGTTTATTTCTCTGGCTTAGAAAAGGTAGACTGTTACAGAGGAGCAAAACTGTTCATGCTGAAACAGCAGTGCTGAATTATTTTTAACACAGATTTGTTTCTATGAAAATTACCTTCAACTGATTGTGAGCAAAGTCAGTCAGTGACTGCCAGGCTACCTGTGCAATCAAGGCCTGCAGCTGCAGAGGCTGAAATACAAAGGTTGGGCTGTTTTCTTCTGCCTGATCCAGCATCTGTAAAAGATCTTATTAATATTTAGAACGACTCACTCTAATGGATTTGCCAAGCAACTGCCCTTATCTGGAACTGGCAAACTGCATGAAATCTAAATGGATAAAGTATGTCACTGCTAATCAGATACACAGCAGGACTTGAACTCCTTTCAAACCAACTGATTTCTCACAGCAGCTGCTGGACAGGGGACCTGCCTTTGTGGTGATCTAGGGCTGTGACACATCAGTTGCAAAGCCTTCAGTGAAATAAAGGGAACCTTCCTTGATATTAAAAGGATTGCTTCTGTTTTCTGGGGTGCATTTCAAGGGACACTACTCACAAGCCTGTCTCCATTGCAAGTCAACATATCTAGATATGGCACAGCTCCTAAAGCCAACAAATTGTTACCACCAGCTTTCTTGAAACCATCTTTTTCCTCATAAGCAATCTGTGCCAAAAAACCTGCAGAAGCTAAACCAAAGCAGGACAAGAAACAGATGTCTCAGGCCTGTGACTGAGGATGAGCTCTAGGCAATGTGAATCAATGCCCCATTTGATAAAGAAGTGTAAGAGCAGCACTAAATGCTGCTTTCTGGAGAGACCATCTTCTCAACTCCTTTCCTCTATCAAGCTCTATAGCATTACTGGTTTATACATAATGCAAACCAGTGTATATAACAGGACTGGGGACTACAAGCCAACTCAAACTCCTGTGGTGTTTAACGTGTCAGCAAACAAGCACCACACTGCTGCTCACTCACTCTGCACCCGTGGGATGGGGGAGAGAACCTGAAGGGTGAAACTGAGGAAACTCATGTGTTGAAGTACAGTTTAACAGGTAAAGCAAAAGCTGCACAGACAAGCAAATCAAAACAAGGAATTGATTCACCACTTCCCCTGGGCAGGCAGGAGTGCAGCTGCCTCCAGGGAAGCAGGAATACACGTAGCAGTTACTTGGGAAGACAAACACCGTAACTCTGAATGTCCCCCACTTCCTTCTTCCCCCAGTTTTCACATGGTCGGGGATAGCCCCTGGGTCAGCTGTCCTGGCTGTGTCCCCTCCCAACTCCTCCCACTGGGGTGAGGTAAGGAGCAGAAAGGGCCTTGCTGCTGTGAGAGCACTGCTTAATGACAGCTAAAGCATCCCTGTGTTACCCACAGGGGCTCCAGCACAAATCCAGGCCAGAGCCCACACTAGCTACTACGAAGAAAATGAACTCTAGCCCAGCCCAAGCCAGCACCGTGCTCAGGCTCAAACACACTGACTTGCTTGGCAAGTTATTTAACAATATTCCAGGAATTCCAGACTTACACACTTCTAACATCCTCCTCTCATTCATCTAATGTTCAGCAAGGAAGAGAACAAAACAATTGCTGTTTGACTCGTTGTGGGAAGGACCTGCACCCTTCCCTCTCCAGTGTGATTGCATCTAGTCCCAGCTGGCAGGGGCTTTACCCTGAAAGGCCAAAACAGAAGAGATGTGATTTTCAAGCAGTGAAATCAACGTGATGCTGAAGAGAGATGAATTAGACCTATTTATTGAAACAAGTGTTTAAAAAAAATAAATCTGGATTTGCATTGCAAAAGTTCTCAAGACACAGTTCAAGGAGAGAACACAAAAAAGGAAAGCAATTGTTAGGTACCAATGCTGCAGCTGCTGGGTGATGCTGTGTAAACACATATGCAATTATGCCTCAGTCCTTGCTGAGCCATATCAGGCATTTTGTGACAGTTTCAGTTGCTGGAGTAATTGAGGGGTTGCTATTTATTTAGGATTCTGGCAGCTGGAACAAGCTGCTGTGCCTTCTATCAGACACCAATAAACAACAGCCACTCTGTGCTCCATAGCAGAAGTCAAATGATGTCTGACCAAGCCTTTTCTTGACTGTGCACCATATAAAAGATGTTTTAAATAATAAGCCTCTGCAAGACTTACAAAAAAAAAATACAGAAAACATGGATCAAGATTCTGGTTCCAGCTTGTATATCCTCCTTTAAAACACGGCTATTGTCTGTGAGAATTATGCTACTATTGCTCAAATAATGCTACTTTCCACTCCCCAGGCTAAACCCAGGTTTTAAGAGGCTTCTGTCCGTTAGGACTCTTTGGCACAAGAAGAGGTATCAACAGGGCTCCTGCTTCAGCACACAGGAAAGCAGGAATTCATGCTGGAGGTGCTTTAGGTGTTAAGGCTAAAGGCAAAGTTTGAGTAATGGTCATTAAAGACAATGAAAACAAGGAAAAAATGGTCAGATGAAAAGAGTCAAATCCTCCTCCCAGTGGTGTTTTTCTCTCTCCATAGCCCAGGAAGCCTGAGGAATCCTGGATCCTCACTCAGGCACCACAGCAACACAAGGTAGACCATGACTCCTCTAGCACAGGCTCTCTGGCCTGGCATCTCCATGTCTTCAGCTTGTAATCCAACGTGGTGACTCAAGCAGAGGCCTAAGGACAAAGGAAGGAACATTTCACAGCCTCATGAAACAGGTGAGCTCACCAAGAGGAACAAACAGCAAATTACCAGGAACCACATTGGTTTTAGTCTTGATGTGTGAACAGACAAGAGAGCACTCTAGGCATCTTTTTACAGGAGCACAAAATCCTTCCAAGCCAAAGGCTCAGAGTTAGGTGGTTACGACAGTGGACTGCCCCGTGGAAAAGTCATTTACAAGATGCAGCAAATCACAGCTTACAAATTCAAACTCATCACTCATTTGTGGAATAAAACAGGCCCTTCCCTAAGTGTTTATACACATTATCAGCAAGCAGAGGCTGTGTGTCCACACAGGTGCTGTTTCTCTCCATGGCTTCCAGCTCTGGACTCGGGTTCCTCCAGAGCCCTAATGCTGGGCAGGAAGGCAGACCAGCCTCCCCTTCCTAGGGCTGCTGTTGGGTCACCATCCTCAGCATCTTCAGTGCCATCTCTCCTTGGTCAGCTGGTACCTAGCAGAGACAAGCACACAATAAGCAGCTGCTGCAAGGAAGCAGAGAGCAGGCACATACACATCTTCAGTTTCCTTGACAGTAATGGTGCATCCCACTCCAAGAAGTTTGTTATTTACCATGTGCCCAGCCCTGAGAATCCAGAAGAAAGCAAAGTTCTCGTAGGCCTTGTGGAAAGCAGCTGTCTCAGTAGATTCTGGACACACATACAGAGCCTTCCACCTCTTCTGGCTGAACTGGTCCAGATTAGGCCACTTCAGTTTGCGGATCCATGACTCCTGGCCTGGTGGAGACAAGAGATCTCCTGATTACCAACACTAGCACAGCAACTTGGGAGGCCAGTTCAGCTGGATGCCTACTGTGCTAGATACCAATACAGCAGAGTTAGCACAAAGTCTCTGTGCTCAGGTTCTGCAAACCATTTTGCTATGCCCAAGAAAACAACCGAGGCTGCACTCAGGACAAGCTGAAACAAAGCAGTGGAGGGAGAAGGAAGCAAGCAAACAGTGAAGGTGTATATGAAGTGGACTTCTGATTGCACCAGTCAAACGTGCCTCCTGGAGGCTCTGCAGCCATAGCAATTCAGAAATATTTTGCTTTGCTCCTCAAAGACCTTGAATGTCCTGCCAGGGAGAAGGAACAGCCACATCAAGTCCCCCTCTTGGAAATCCTGAGTCACTGCTTCTCTGTTTGTAGACACTCATTGAGAAGAGCCTGGAAAGGTTTTCTGTTTTCAGGTGGTGCTAGAGAAGGTGGAGGTCAAGACAACAAAAAGATCAATTCCAGAACACCAAGAACTACTGGAAGAATTTACATGTTAACTGCAGCTCAATTTTAGCTCAAAATGTGATAAACTGCACTAACTACTAATCTGTTTTGACACCCTAAATACTCTATTTCCTGATTTCCTGATTGCTGTGTTGTTTATGAAGGGCATCTGAATATCGAAGTGGGCAGAAACAGTCAAAGCATAAAGCCTTTCACAATACAGGAAGGTGTTTGTGCAGCCTGTGATCACAGACTACTTATCTCCATCAGGAAAGGTAAGTGGAAGGGAGCCCAGCAGTCTTGCAGCACAAGGCATTTCAGCAACACTTGGCTTGGCTCCCAACCTGTCACTGGATCAAAGCTGCATCCTGGAAGCAGCAAGGGACAAACAAAGCCCAGGATGTGCTGCAGCCTACATGTTTCTGAGAGCAGGTGTGCTCTTCAACTGCACCCTCCCTCCTCAACTACCAACATTCTTCATTTATGAACAAGCAAACACACACGTGTGTGTCCATCCAGAAGAGTGAAGTGAATTATTAGCTTCACTGGAACAAACAATTACTGATGTTTCAGATCTGTTTCTTGGCAGTATAATGGAGCAAAGGATTTGCCTCTCTCAGAGGGATATAAGCAAAACATTCTAAGAGCTGCTGATTTAGGAGTGTAGTATTTAAGTGTTGCCAGTTAGGCAGAAGATTTGCAGTGGAGACTGAAGTGATCCAGGTACCAGTATTACTGGTAACTTCACATTGCACTCAAGAGTTCTGTTCCCAACCCCAGTCAAGAAGTTCCTTACCCATGGTGTCAACAATGAGATCCAGCTGCCCATTATAGACTGTAACATTGACCTTGGCTGCCAAAAGCTGATCAACAATATCGATGACAGGTTTCATGAAGTCCTCAGCCATGTTCTCAAAGACCTTCCTGGACTGACCTGGTTGGAACCAGAAAAAAGACAAATTTTAACTGATGAAGGATGCCATCCCCAAGCTGGGACAGAAACATGGGCTAAAGGTTCTAAAATGTAGTTCACAGCAGCATAAAACCCAGTCCTAGCTCAAAGCAGCATCCAGTAATTTATCAGTCTGAGATAGGACCAGAAAGCAGCTGTGCTCCCACTGGAGCTCACAGACAGCTCTGCAGCTTCTGGCTCCTGTTTAACATAGGGTGCTGGCACCAGTCCTTTAAGCTTTCCTTTCTGTTTTTCTTCCTCCCTCTGTATTTTCAGTTGCTTGGCTAAAGACAGCAACAAGCAGCAGAATTGGAGCCAGAAACACATCTGCTCCCACAGGCCTGCCCCATGACATCTTCATCCCTGAGAGCAAGTCCTCCCCTGGGCCCCAAGGACAGGGACAACCGAACCACTTGGTCACTCCCTGCAGGCTGCAATATTGCAACAGCACAATGGGCTGGAGGTGCACACCAGGAGGCAAGAAGTACCTCCCCACGTCACACAGTCAGGAACAATCTTGAGCTTCTGCCGCACGGGGCCGTTCATCAGCTCAGCCAGGCTGCCCCGGTGCATGTCTCCCACGTGGCGCTGGTAGAGACGCACTGGGAACGAGAGAGCACACTCTGATCAGCACCACAGCCACGGCCAGCAACCCTCTGCTAGCCACAGTGCACCACCACAGAGCTGTGCTTACTTCTACCAGAAACCACTTCAGCCAACCCTTACTGAGGTCAGGGGATGACATGGGAGGAACACAACCATTCATTTCTACTTTCAGCTAACACAGCATTTTTTCTGGGGCTCAGCTTCTGCTTTAGCCACTTGGTACAGACATGATTTATTTGCAACAGACCAGTTATTTTTGAGAGGCAATGTTTTACTTTTGGAAGTTAACTTCACTTGCCCTGCTGAAGCCAACAGAAAGAGATAAAGAGCTTGAAAGAAGCTCTACACGTGTGTTTTTCACATTGATGCACAAACATCATGGAGCAAAAGAGCCTAATCACACTGATGAGACATTTTCATGTCCCAGCTTGGAGGCAGAAATGAAAGACAATAAGAGGAAGCAACTTAAAGGTCATAAAACTATGCTGCAATTATACTGACTACTTCCTTGCTGCAATTTGTGCAGGATGTATAGGTGGAGGTGTAATCTATAGGGTTGTTCCACATTCCTGCCTGTTCCTATTTATGCAAGAGCAAACAAGCTCTGCTCAGGAGAATATCAACACCAGTTTTAAGGATGTGCTAGATTGAGGCTGTTTCCACTATCAGAGCTGAAGGTATGTGGATGCAAACATAAGGCCTCAGAAGCTCAAGCATTTAAATACAACTCACTGAGATGGAGATTTTCTTGTTCATCCGATTTCATTTCTGGAACGTCCTTAGTCATGATATTATAAAAATTCACATTGTCTGTATTCTGAAAACACAAGATACATTCAGTAACACTAATAAAAACATTTCT
Organism: Acanthisitta chloris; assembly: GCF_000695815.1. Taxonomy (NCBI): domain Eukaryota; kingdom Metazoa; phylum Chordata; class Aves; order Passeriformes; family Acanthisittidae; genus Acanthisitta; species Acanthisitta chloris. The sequence continues at coordinate 5,864 of NW_008661948.1, read as the reverse complement.
CAGATATGAAGAACAGGCTCTTCTGGAAAAAAAAAAAAAGAAGAGAGCTAAGTAAACCCTGTGACCTGCCACTTTACTAGCACTTCATGAAGACACTTATGGAAGAACTTTGGTTCTATGCTTGCTTTCAGAAGTGGGGAAGAGATTCCTCAAGCCTGAATTGTTCCCACGTGGGTTGTGCCAGAGATGCTATTTACTTCTCTGAAGCAGAAGTGAAGCTACAGGAAGCTTTACACCCTGCAAATGGCTGTGGGTTTCGTTACTCATGAGAGCTGCAGTGCCAGACGACGCTTTCAGATGGTCTCTGCTGCTAGATCTAGTCTAGCCTGGTGCTGCCTCTTGCTCAACACCTTTTCAACCTATGACCCTCCAGAATCTAAAATGCTTCCTCAAGAATTGTGATAGGTATTCTTTTGGAACTGCTGACACCTGATGTGCCCAGGAATTGCCAGCAGAGGACAAGTGTGAGCAGTGTTTGCCATTGCAGAAGTTCCTCGAGATTCTTGAGGTCCTGCTTTACTCAGTTCTTGAATTTTTGAAGTTCTGATGCATAGGTCAGAAATCAGCTCAGAACAGCAACCCCAGAAGAATTTCAGTGCCTGCACCTGCCAGTGCCACCACAATGGGGAGAAGCCAAGCAGACTTGAAGAGAGAGGCAAAATGAGAATCACAAGTTCCTTCCAATCAGTAAGAAGTGAAACCAACTATGTGCAAGACACTGTCAGCTACAAAACAGCAACAACCAAACCCAAAAAGAGAGCAAGCAAAGGAAGCTGCTCCAGACAAGCCCTTCTGTTTGAGGAAGCCAGAGCTTTACTCATACTAAAACAAAAACACAAGGAAGAAAGACTTTGGGTTGCCCTACCCACTGCCTCTTAGTCACACAGTGGTGCACAGCAAACAAACAGCTCCTTCAACATCAGCACTGGGATTAAACAAAGACTGGCAAAAATGACTGGGCAGGGGGCTGAAGAATTCATGCCAAGGATAACCTGAAATCCTGTGTCTCCCCAGGCATCAGTTAGTTACCAATGTTGTCAAAGATCTCACCTCTTCAATGACACCTTCAGCCTTGCCCCAGAGCTCAGTGGCCAGTCCGTATTGGTTTTTATTTATTGCATCCATTATTTCTTTGGCAACAGCAGTTACCTCTGCTAGACCATTATCATCGAGGAGAGACTGGAAAAGAGAGGAGGAGGACAGCTTTAATGGTCGGTCCACACTCATTTCTTGCTAACAGCTTTATGCTTTCCAGGTTTTATTTTGGCCAAGAGGTAATCTTAAAACTCATCATCCATTTACACTGTATGGCAGCACAAGTGACCAGGTGAGGACCAAGAGTTTCAGAGGGTACTTACAGTGCTGTAGAGGTAGGGCCCCCAGGACAACACAGAGTCTAGGGAAACAGAACAGACTTCAAACACTGAAGTTTTTGACATTTGATTTACTTTGCTTTTCCTTTACTGTGGCAACAATGACTGTGACAAAAATTTATGGAGATGAATTAATCAGTAAAAAGGTGCTGTCAACTCAGTTTGGCCCAAAGGTTATGTGCCACTGAGCAGGTTCTTCACAAATCCTACAACGTCATTAACCCCCAAGCATTAATCAGTGAAATTTATTTAAAGCAACTCACATGTTCTTACTAAAAAGTTCTCCCCCCAACACTGCAGCACATGGCTAGACCATGGGGAGAGGTCTAACAAGTGGATGAGACTTATCTAAACTGATCTGTTTGCAAAAATTACAAGGAAGAGAATTTAGTTATAAACCAAATCTGTTTTATAACAGTTTGTTTATCAGGTCTCAAGGATCAGCTAATAGGAGACAGGCAAGAGTTTGCCTGATGTTGTCCCATGCTGCAGAGTCTGTGCAGCCTGACCTTGCAAATCTCACCATGGACCAAGAGCCCTTTCATTTGCTTTTTCTCCTCCACTAGACACAACTCTCACTTGTAACCCTGTGCAGCCTGACCTTGCAAATCTCACCATGGACCAAGAGCCCTTTCATTTGCTTTTTCTCCTCCACTAGACAACTCTCACTTGTAACCTTGAGAATCATTTGTTGGCCACATTTAGGTGCAGGACTCTTCCCAAAACACCTCAGAGGCTGTGGAAGTGTATAGGGACATTTCATCCCATCTCCATTTCCAATGCAAGTGTGCTCCTCACTGCCCCTGCTCTGACTTTTCAGAACCTACACCTATTCTAAAGGCAGATTCTTCACTCACAGCTTGCAGTGCTGAGTATTTCTTTTTGACTTACTAGACTCACTAGAGGTTTAGTTCACTTAAGGCAGGGATGGCATTTTTCGCTTTAGGTACTCATGAACGACTAAAAGAACCAACAAAACAAAACCATATCAACATAAAATCCACAGTCTGAGGATTCTAAACGTACCCAATGGAGAAATCCATGAGTCCCCGAGGGCAGTCCCCCTAAAATTGCACTTTATGGTCCCTTTTTGAACAGCCTTGGTAGATAAGAGGAAAAACAAACAGAAAATCAGCTTTTAGTTAGATATCCATGACTCTAGAACCAGTTTTCCTTAAGTGAGGAGAAACCAAGCAGCATTGTGAATTACGCAGCAGGGACAGTGCATTCCAGAACATGTAAGTACTCGAGGAACACCATGTTTTCAAGTGAACAGCAAACTACGTCCTCCCACCACTCACCTCATGCAGCTCTAGAGCAATGCCAGCAGCCATTTTCCCTCCATAAGACTCAGAAAAGATGTAGAATGGGATGGTCTTGAGAGAGAGGGAGAGAGAAGACACACAAGGAACATGTTGGGCAGAGAGCAGGAGACAGCTCCAACCATCTCCCACACCCCCCAAGTCCAGGCAGTGGCTGTTCACCTCCCACACAATATTTTCCTTATTCTAAGCTGCAGTAAAGATTGCCATTTTTTGAAGTTTTGAAGCAAGCACTTCAGTTTTGGAACTATGACCACCACTGATCCCATGTGCTTCTCGTATTGCACGACACAAAAACCCACCCCAATGCTTATCTGAATAGCTCCCAATTCAACACAACTTCTGAATCCTAGGAAATAACAGGCAGTGATTATATCCACACTGAGCCCCAGCCTTGCAGCAAACACTGCCCATTTGGAAATACATTCACCAATTCTTTTTAAGCTCCATTTAAAAGCAGAGAAAAAAGCAAAGCTAACCAAGAATTCAGTTCACTTACCTGGAACTCTGTTCTGCATGTGAAGAATTCCCTGAGGAAAACCATCATATCAGAAACTACCGCAGAAAGGTTTTTGGCAAACAAGCTACAATCATCCACATAACTAAATCCAGTGCCCACAGGATTATCCACAAACAAGATACTGGCTGCCTGCAACTGTACAAACAGAAAGAAGGTTTGTATGGAATCTCAGTTCTGCACCAGCAAAAAACCTTAGTTTTAATAGTAAAAATGATTAACTGAGCCAGCAAACCTCTGGCACTGAAAGAACTTGCAGAAAAATTAGGTGAAAGTCCAAATGAGAGAATGGTATGGGTGAGAGCTGACTATTGGAATGTAAACTAAAGAAAAAGATTTTCTTCTAAAGGAAGGGTTCTTTTGGGTTGCTGAGCTTTAGAGAGATTGCTGCAGCAAATGCTATTGTTGTCTAGTTACAAGTGTACACATAAAAGCACCAGATGAGCACAGGCAGCTCAAAGCAGCAAGGCTCACAAATACAGAGGTACAACAATCTGCTCAGTCTGCAACATGAAATGCACCCAAACCCCCCAGTGCTCCAGGGCAGTCACCCGTAGGAGCCAGGAGCTCGGGAGTGCTTTGGGCTGTGGGTAGCTCAGAGCACCAATGCATTTCATTCAGTAAACTTCCACCTTCACAGGCAGCTGTCACTGTTTTCCCCGAAGGCCATACTGGCCTTGTAATTACAAACCATAGGTTTTACACTCCCAGACATCCAGAATAACCTCTGAGGCTGCACACAGGGAAGTTGTGGTCTGAAGTAACACTTTCTACAATTCCCCTGCTCTCCATTTCCCAGATATCTGCATTTCACAAAGTCACAGAAGCCCAGACATACTCCATCAAATCAAAGTAATAGGCATCTCCTTCAGTTCCAAACGAGGTTATTCCTATTAGCCAATTTATTGACCACACTGTTTTAAGTTGAAATATTATAGTTCTACTGAGCTTTAAACGAAAACCATTCTGTGCATTTTTGCATAGAGATAATCTGCTTAGACAAACAACAAACATTTGCAATCAGTAGCTAGAAGCTGAACTCTCTGCTGTACCCAGGTTGTATTTCTTGGCTTCATTTCTTTGTCTAAAGGACCAATCTCTTCAAAGTTCCCAAATCCACAGCCTTGAAATATTATAGTTCTACTGAGCTTTAAACGAAAACCATTCTGTGCATTTTTGCATAGAGATAATCTGCTTAGACAAACAACAAACATTTGCAATCAGTAGCTAGAAGCTGAACTCTCTGCTGTACCCAGGTTGTATTTCTTGGCTTCATTTCTTTGTCTAAAGGACCAATCTCTTCAAAGTTCCCAAATCCACAGCCTTCCTGG
>NW_008661948.1:0-1304 GCF_000695815.1 Acanthisitta chloris | reverse complement strand
GGAAATACCAAATCACAAAGAAGTTGAAAGGCAGCATGGCATAGTTACAACAAATAGGAGAAAAATAAAAGCAAATCAGGAAGTAGAATGACAGATTGTAAACATTTAAAAATAGCTTTTGCACTACACATTGATTTGCAAAGCAGGTTCTGTTCCTCATAGCCTTTCGTTATGTGCACACACACCATTTCTGAGAGCAAGAGAAACCAGAGAAGCAGACACTCACTTGTGAGAGCACCTGATGAGCTGCATGCTACATGAACACAGTTTCAGAGCCTTTCCCCTTATCCCCAGAGCAAAGGCAGAAGTTAGCTCTCCGTAGGGTTTGCAAGTCATTAGTTTAATCAGCATGTACAGCATGTGCACTGCACTCTGTTGAAACAACCCAGAAAGAAAAAGACCAAATCCTCAAAGGGATTACAATAAACATTAACTTCTGAATTATACTGCTGGGAGTGACTGTGGAGAACATGCCACCACCTTTATCAAGCTGTGACTGAATGGGACCAACAGGCAGAGTCTTGCTTGCTTCTCTTTAGAAATCTTCTTAAGTCTGATTACTTTATCTACTCTCTCTCTCTGAACATTGTTTAGACTCCAAGCTCTCCAGGAAAGGAGGTGTGACACTGCAACACACAAAACCCAACACTATTATATGAAAGATAGGAACAACCTCCATTTCTGCAATTGAACTCGAAGGTGAGCAGCTGAGGACACTCCACAATTGCAGGAGGACATCACCATTGTTTCTTCCTAAACTAACACCTCGTTCACAAGGTGACTTGGTTACTTAGAATCAAGCAATTTCAAATCCTGTTTCTGCAGAGCTGCAAGACACCCATCAGACTGACCCAGGCACAGAGGGAAAGAATTCTCACCTATGTATCACTCACCTGAAGCCACAGGACAAGAGGTAATTCTGTGAAGTTTTTGGCTGGGTGGTTTGCATAGTAGAGCCACCAGAACATGTGAGCCTTACTCCGAACCTGCACATATCCCCACAGCTCTTTGGGCTCTTGGGGCTGCCTCAGCACCACAGCTTGGGTGGGGGGAAAGAAAAATCAAGATCAGATAGGAAAAGGCTCAGCTCTGGGCTCTCCAACACATTCCTTCCAAAACACTGCATTTCAATCCTGGGTGTGATCATTAGAAGCGCTTCCATTAGGAACAATTACTATAAGCAACCTGCCTGCACTTACACCCCCACAGGCTCATCAGGCACCAACGAGGCTGAGGGTGCAATTAGGCGCTGCCTGCTCGGAGCCTGACCCCGCAGCAGCGGAGCGGCACAGCCGGCGGGAGCG
>NW_008661947.1:0-769 GCF_000695815.1 Acanthisitta chloris | reverse complement strand
AAGCAACTGATCATACAAACAAATGGGAGAGTCTTTTTCTTTGTGGACTGAACTAGTCTGCCTTTACTCTCAAGAGTCTTTTGTTATGGATTTGGTACCATAAATTCTAAAGCAAATGTGAGCTGGCTCATTTCTGACTTTCACAAAGAGGTGTAGCACCTTGTCACGTAGCATTAAACTACAAAACAAGGCAAGCTTAGAGATCTGAAATGTTTCAAGATCAAACTGTGTGCAAGGGTGGCTCTACTTCACACATCTTTGGGTAGAACATTCTTAAACTCAAGGATATCCAAATCAAATTGAAGCTCTTCAACAGAATGCAGACCACAGAGTGTGTTGCTGTGGTGAAACTTATCCAGCTGACTGTGGTAGTTCCCAGAGTCAGGTTTTTATGGACTTTCCCCAGGATATGTTTTCAAAATGCAATTAACTCATATCTTCCAGGGCTGGTGTATACGTTCCCACAGGGATTGCAGCTTTTCCCCACGAGATATTACATACACCACGTACCTTTGCAAAGGATGCCTACAAGAACATCATCACTTACTCTTTCATGCCACGTGGAGGGCATTTTGCTGCCTTTGAGGAACCAAAGCTCCTGGCACAAGACATCATGCAGTTTTGTCAGAAAAGTGGAACAGCTGTAAACCTGCAGTTTAAATACATGCACAGAATGGAAGCAAGTTATTTTGCCACTAGCAGAACCTTTAAGGGATGAAATAAATCCAATGTAATCAAATATAGAAAATAGCATTTTATTCTGATAATA
>NW_008661946.1:7294-19791 GCF_000695815.1 Acanthisitta chloris | reverse complement strand
GTTCTATGTCCTTCTTATGCTGAGGGCGCCAGAATTGCACACAGTATTCCAGGTTGGGTCTCATGAGAGCAGAGTAGAGGGGAAGATTCAACTCTTTTGACCTGCTGACCACACTCCTTTTGATGCAGCCCAGGATACAATTGGCTTTCTGGGCTGCTAGTGCACACTGCTGGCTCATGGTGAGCTTCTCATCCACTGTCACTCCCAAGTCTTTCTTCTCACTGCTGGTTTCAATTATTTCCCCACCCAACCTGTAGCTGTGCCTGGGACTGCCATGGCCCAGATGTAGGACCTTGCACTTCATTTTGTTAAACTTCCTGAGGTTTACATTGGCCCACCTCTCAAGCTTGTCAAGGTCCCTCTGGATGGCATTTCTTCCCTCCAACATGTCAACTGCCCCACACAGTTTGGTGTCGTCAGTGAACTTGCTGAGGGTGCACTCAATCCCACTGTCCATGTTGCGGACAAAGATGTTGAATAGTATCAGCCCCAGCACTGACCCCTGAGGGACACCACTTGTCACTGATCTCCACATGGACAATAAGCTGCTGACCACAACTCTCTGTGTGCAACCATCCAGCCAGCGAATGTGATTATGTGAAATAAAAAATGCAACATAAGGGCTAAGCCACACAAAACCATTTTCAAAGAATTTGCCTTCTCCTGACCAATAAGCCTCTCCCACACAAACCAGATTCTAAGGGTAGTACATATTCTACTGCATTTTTACAAGATATTTCAACAAAACCAGACACATGTATTGGACATCCAGAGAAAAAATAAAGTGCAGATGGGAAAATTGTCCACTGAGCATTATGAAGTCAGACATTTTGAAAAATATGTCATATTTAAACTCAGTGTAAAAATTTTATCCAGCTAAAAAAAGAAAAGGACATGTATCCCCTTGAAGTAGAGAAGACTCACTGTATCATGTTGCCTGTTATCCTTCCCTGATATGATCAAGAAGTAGTTCCATGCCAGCAGCAACAACAAAGCCAGTGGTATCATGTAGAGCTCAAAGTTCCAGACCACAAAAAGAAAAACCTAGAGGACAGAGCAGGGAAAAAAAAAGATTCAAATCAGCATTACATTAAACTCTTGTGCACAGTTAAGACCAGTAAATTAAAACAATTTTAAAGAAGCCCACCTCTCCTTAGACAGGAAAATTGTTTAACCACTTTGCCAACCAGGCACTTACAGGCATGAAATAACTGCCATACTTCCCGTTGCTTCTTTCCAATTCTTGGAAAAGAAAAATTGGTGTAGTATACCCTAAGAGAAGTATTACGTGTTCTCTTGTAAAATAATGCTTTTGTGGACAAATAATGCAAAATAGCACAGAAATAAGATTATATCCTAAGAAAGGTTAGTTATTTTCATTAATAAAGATTAATTTGCTGTTTAGAAGAAAAAACATCATTATTTTATAGCAATGCCACACAAACAAGCAGAAGGAGCAGTCTGAAAAATTCTTTTGCATGGAAAACTAGCAAAAAATCACAGTGAAATCTAAAAGCATATAACTACTTTGATAAAAGCATAGTAAGAGAGTCCTGACCACAGACTCATCAAAAATGGGATTAAAAAGAATGCTAAGAAGCCATCTAAGTCCACATCTCTCAAAAATTTGATTTGCTGAAATGTTGCCCCAAAACAGCTTGAGTGTTTGGTGACTGGGGGTTGCCAAAAGTGCGGTTGGCTTATATGTCCCAGAGGTGTGCACCTAAATAACTGGGGCTGCTCAGCACAGGGTCTACACGGGGATTGCACCCCATGAGAAACTCCTCCCCACTGTCAGCTCCACACACCACTGTCTAGGTACTGTTCCCTACTGGTGCTGCCACAAGATTAATGGTTTGCAGGAAAGAACTAAAAATATTTGGGCTTAGATGGGGACAAATTAAGACCATTTTTACCTCCATTTCCCCCATGAACAAATGACTCTTTACTTAAGCCAGCACCAGCCATAACCTGGGTTTGTTTTTTTCTAATAAAATAAAAAACAAATGTGAAAGCAAAACACGCTACAAACCACAGCTGGATAAACATTGAGAAATCTTGCTAAGCCTTCTTCATCCAGATAGTTAAGCTTTTGAATATTTATATTTTCATGCCCACTAAAATGAATGAAGGTGGTATGCCACAAACTTGCAAACCTAAAGCGATGCCAACACCGAGGTAAAACCAAAAGAAGGCTCATTTTCCTAAATCAGTCACCAAGATGCATATAGAGCCAACTAATAAAATGGGGATTTCAATAGTCTTCTGCTGAATCCTTCTTCGGAGTTAAAACAAAATGCTCTTACCAAACACAAGCTCCCACACAGAAGAAAAAAAAACAACTATATCTTATGCAATCTTCTCTCTCAAGATCAGCTAACTTACTTCAACCTTCTACGTTCTACCACTGATTGCTATCTATAGGGAAGTCCTATGAGACTGCAAGACAAACACAATAAATACTGAAAGAACTGAAAAAGCAGTGTGTGACACAAAAGAGGACATTGGCACTTCTGACAGTATTTAATTTGAATGAAAAATGCCTTCTTTAGATTCTGTAGTTTTAAAGGAAATCTGTTAGAAATTATAATGAATCAGAAGCAAACAACAGCTCACAGAATTGGAGAGCTCTTCTATGAGCTTGCTATCTATGGGGACAATACTGAAAGAACTGAAAAAGCAGTGTGTGACACAAAAGAGGACATTGGCACTTCTGACAGTATTTAATTTGAATGAAAAATGCCTTCTTTAGATTCTGTAGTTTTAAAGGAAATCTGTTAGAAATTATAATGAATCAGAAGCAAACAACAGCTCACAGAATTGGAGAGCTCTTCTATGAGCTTGCTATCTATGGGGACGTGGGAAACCTGATGTAGCCAACCTACAACAAATGATGTGGGAAACCTGATGTAGCCAACCTACAACAAATTTCGCATCTCCAAAGAAAAGAAAAAAAAATCCTTGCATGCTTTAGCCTCACAAATGCTCTGAGCCAACAGACACACATTGAAGGGTGCTCTGGATGCCAGCAAACAGCACCAAGTATCAGAAAAGAAAATACTAGAGATTATCAGTTGAGAAATGGCAATATATACAATCTTTTATAAGGTCCCAGCTGAACTTTGGTTAGAAAGAAGGAATGAAAACCAAGTTCTATTCAAACAATCCCTGGATGCAGAGAAAGGAAGACAACAACCTACGTAGTCTCAGAACCTAAATGGAGACTGAAGAACATGTACTCCAGAACAACAATTAATTTTCATCCAGACACTTCTCACTTGAAATTTTTAAGTGCCAAATGATCCTTAAGGGCATTAATTCCTTACAGTACTGTACTCTGAGGGCCATTAAAATAGCAAATTAAGATATTATCTCTTTACAATTTGTATGGACACACCTTTTAAAAGTGTGAATATTATACCTGGCATCTCCTGAAGATGATTTTGCTAACCTTCCACCTTAATTTCCATCTCATCTGGCTGAATTTAAGCACTTCCTCCCTTCAGGCACCTACCTCAGCCAGGCACTAGGAAAACGGGAAGTGTATATGTGCAACACCAATCAGATGTGTGCTGTGTGAGACCAACACAGTGATGGCACTGTGAGCCAAGCAGCCTCGCTATCCTCCCCAGAAGAGAAACGCAGTCATGAAATGCACGTGGGAGAAAAGAAGCATATTTCCAGTATCAGACAAAACTTTTATGTAGACATGAGCAAACCCAACAATATGGTGCAGAACAGCAAGAAAACCCAAGGACTCAGTTCTTGAGCATAAAGGGCCTAATAGCTGGGGTGAAAGGGAAGAAAGGAAGCAGTATGTAGAAACCTTCATGCATGATGGGGAAGAAAACCTACATATCCATCCATCAAACAACTATAGGCCAGAAGAAAAACCAGAAAAGCTGAGGAACCAGTATAAAAGGACAGTTCTGGGAGTTTCCCATGCCTATAAAGCATTCAGTGGAACACAGATTGTATCTGGCATGATATCTTCCAAGAAAATAATGGCTCTAACTCTGTCTAAAAAAAGGGATCCTCATCACTACTGAAACAAGCCAACTATTTTAAGAGAGGAGTGGGAGCCTCAAAGGTTACAGTTTAATATAGCTGCCATTTCCTACACAGAAGCATATAAGGGAAGACTTTTTTCTTCTCCCCCATGAGATCAAGATTTTCAGAGTCACAGGCATGAACTGGTCATTTACAGCATCACATCAATTGATACTCCTAGTGAGAGCCACGGGCATTAAATAGTCATTCAGGGAGACACATGACACTACCCCTGGTGTACAATACTTCAAAAAATAATTTAAGTTAGGATATTGAAAATCCTATTCTTTTACAAACTACAGTATATTTTAAAAAGAAATTCCATCCAAAATGATTAACATTTCCTACTGTTCAGAAAAAAGCCTGCTCTTCCAGACTAGCAGCTGTGGATCATTAGCTTTCCAGTGATGAGATGTGTTTGATGAATATTTTTCTTTCTAATTAAGAGATGAGATTCTCTATTTGACTATCTTCAGACAGAAGTGAAGGGAAAGAATACTGTCTATGTGGAAAGGTCATATTCTACAGAACAATTATTTCAGATTTCTTTTTATCTACCTTCACCCAATATAATGTCATTTTTAGCAAAATCGTGTTTGCACCCACAGACTTCATAGCATTAACCCATGTGTTTTCCAGCTCTTTTACTTTTTTCCTTCTGTTTTGACTGCCAGCAGAGAAGAGAACTTAAATAAAGGATCATGCCATACAGGCGACATCGACCCACATCTTCAGGTACATAAAAGACCAGAAGTCATGATGAGGAAGGGCTGTAAGAACCGCTATTGAGAACTTTCTGACAAAACTAGAAATTGCTTATTCCACAGAAATGCCTGAGTTTGGTGGACCAGAGACTTGCACTGGTGGCACCCAGAGCCATGTGCTGTAATGTGCTAGACAATACGGTGAGACATGGCCATCCCCACGGCTATTGTCTCACACAGGGCACACCACTCATGCTGCAGTCTCCTCCAGAAGTCCTGGCTTTCTCTGATCATTTTCACAGGAGATCCTGGCAGACTCATTTACATACTACCTATACCCCTGTTTTATAATCATTATCAATCTCTTAATTACCCTGGAAATGCAAAAGTTGGCTACACAGCACTTTGGCACAATCACAAACAGACAATGTCTGCAGCTCCAAATACTGTACTCTAATCACAAGATCATCCATTTACCCTTTCAGCTTAAAAGAACAATTTTATTACCTGAAGCTTTGTCCCTTGGATGGATTTTCACAAGACCAGAAAGAATGAGAGACAACCCACATATCTGCACTGTCTACCAGGTACTGCAGGTTTTAAGGCTCCAATAAAATCCTGCATAGTGTTTATACTATGAAACACTTGAAAATACTTGGTATTGTACTTTGGAGAGACAGCAGTTTCTTCCATTTAAAAAAGTAGTCAGTTACCTCTGGCAATCACAGCTCCTCTGATCTTGTATGACACTTCTATCAAAAAAACATTAAAAGGAAGTATTTCTTTTAGCTGTATCAGATCTCAAACACACTAGCATTAATGTAAACACTTATGGTAATCCATTCCAAACGCAGCGCCTTCATTCAGTTAAGTCTGGAAGAAATACGCCTTTTGAACATACTCTAAAGCATCCTCCAATTGTTTTTCTCATCAGTCTTGCAATTTTAGTTCCAATTACGTGAGTGCCAGGAGAAGGTGCAGTCTGAAAGATCTGCATCTAAAACACATTATCTGTTATTCCATTTTTCTGTAAACAGGCAACAGTAAACTTGAAAACAGCAAAAGCATGGAATGAATAAAAAATACAGAAAAAATAATATCGTTACCACTCGCTTGATTTTGACAGATTTCCAGTTCAACTTTGGATTCGTGTTGGTTGGCTTTTTTAAATGCCTGAGGTCTCAGTAGTCTAAGAAATGCTGAATAATTAGCACTTTTGATCCTTCTAGAACTTTTCTGTTAACTAAGAAACTTATAGGATTTCCTGAATTTTCTGTCTTTGCTGGAATTAGAACAATCCAGTTCACTGCAATTTAGATTTTTATTATAATATTTTTATCTTTATTTCATGTAGAAAGAGAAAATGGAGATAGTTCCTTGACAAATAAAGTAAGATCTTAACAAAATGCATGAAGTATTAATTTAATGCCAGTCCCAGTGGGGTTTTGATGTGTTTTGATATTTTTAAAGACCTATGATAGCATGCGTTAGAGCCCTTGGGTCCCATATCTAGAAGAACACACCATGTAGGTGTGTAGGACATTTTTGGTCATGAATTTTCCATGCTGATAATCTGTACAACAAACCCAAGATTCTATTTCGTTACACTCCTTTCATCTAAGCATGATGTACCACTAGTTATTAAAGAAACAATTCTGACAATTTAATATGACTCACTTGATGCCCATCAACCCATTTAGCTTGTTTGTGAAACATCTAAAGCCAGAACAACCTTAATGATGAGACTGTTGTCCAATCACATCATAATGCGTTGTATCTTTACAAGATTGTCAGCACCAACAAAACATTCTAGATAAAAGCCTGAAAATTTTAATTTAATTTTCAATTTTTTTTCTTACAACTTTCAGTAGATGTTTCACAATCATTTTCCAGACATATCATAATCTTTACTTTGAGAATGCCAAAAACTCCACAATACAAACCTCAGAGCATGAATCCAGTGCCACTTTAAACAACACATGGATCATGGATACAAAATTTGTATTGCTGCAACCAGTTGCTATTGTAACCAACAGCAAAAATTAGGTGGAAATAAAAATGACCCCACCCCCCAAAAAATTACATTTTGGTCATTTTTCCCCCTTTGCTTAAGAGTTTCTGAGCTGCATTATTACAGCTGTGTAGTTAGTATCCAGGATAAAATTAGAAGGGTAAAATATAGTTCATTGAGGTCATTCCCATACACAGCCTCTTGCCAGTCTCAGAGCACTTCAAGATGGATTTGTTCTCTCAGACTGCTAAAATGCTGACAAGCTACGGGAAATTTATAGTATTTTTCCTATGAGCAATAACACCTGCCATCAAGTGACAAATGACCAAATAGGATACATTAGATCAAAGGCATGTCTGAGAATGGGGCTATTAGGTTCATTGAACTTCCAAGTCATTTTAATACCACATTTTCTGAACAATAACCCAACTGTTTACTGAATGACCTATGCCTTTGTGTCAGTGACATTACCTGGAAGACTGTTCTACACATTATTTTCCAAGTAAAAAGGTGCTTTGAATGCCTGTCCCCAGATTGATTTTCACAGAATCACAGAATGGCTCTGGTTGGAAGGGCCACAGCTGATCATCTGGTCCAGCCTCGCGGGTCAAGCAGAGTCATCTTAGAGCACATTATACAGGAAAGCATCCAGAGAGTTCTTGAATATCTCCAGTGAGGGAGACTCCACAACCTCTCTGGGCAAACTGTTCCAGTGCATGGCCACCTGCAAAGTAAAGTTCTTCCTCATGCTCAGGTGGAACTTCCTGCACATCAGTTTCTGTCTGTTGCCTTTTGTCCTATTTCTTGGCACCTAACAAGAAGAACCTTGCTGCATCCTCTTGACACCCTTCCTTCCAACACTTATTTCCATTGATGAGGTCCCCTCTCATTTGTCTCTTTTGGAGGCTGAATAGGCCCACCTCCCTCAGCCTCTCCCCTTGGGAGAGATGCTCTAGCACCTGAATCCTGTTTGCTGCCCTCTGCTGGACCTGCTTCAGGAGTTCTATGTCTCTCTTGTACAGAGGAACCCAGAGCTGGACACAACACTAGGGCTCAGTAGAGGGGCAGGATCACCTACCTTAACCTGCTGGTAATGTTCTTCATAATGCTCCCCAGGATATCATTGGCCTTCTTGGCCACAAAGGCACACTGCTGGCTCATGGACAGCTTATTGCCCACCAGGATCCTCAGGTCCTTTTCTGCAGAGCTACTTCCCAGCAGGTTAGCCCGCAGCCTGTACTGGCCCATGGGTTTATTCTTCCCTAGCTGCAGGACCCTGCATTTGCCTTTGTTGAACTTCAGATGGTTCTTTTCTGCCCATCTGTCCACAACCTGTTGAGGTCCCTCTGAAGGGTCAGACAGTCCTCTGAGGTATCAGCCACTCCTCCCAGCTTTGTGTCACCAGTGAACTCGCTGAGGAGGCATCCCCCCATCCAACTCACTGATGAGTAAGTTAAACAATACTGGGCCTAATATTGAATATTTAGGGGACACCACTAGTGACAAGCCTCCAACTAGATTCTATGCCACTGATTACAACCCTCTAGAATCCGCCTATCAGCCAGTTCTCAATTCACCTCACTGTCCACTCATTCAGTCCACACTTCCCAAATTTGTCTATGAGGATATTGTGAAAGACAGTGTCAAAAGCCTTGCTGGAGTCCAGGTAGACAATATTCACTGCTCTCCATCATCATGTACATGATGGCATTCTATCACCTTTCCAGGGATTGAGGTGAGCTGAAGAGGATGGTAGTTCCCTGGGTCCTCCTCCTTTCTTTTTTGAAGACTGGGGTGACATTTGCTTTCTTCCAGTCCTCAGGCACTTCTCTTCATTGCCACACCCTTTCAAAGACGATCGTGAACAGCCTCACTATTGTGTCTGCCATCTCTCTCAGCACTCATGTATGCATCTTGTCAGCACTCAGGGAAGCATCTTGTCAGCACTCATGGAGTTTAATATATAACTGTTAGATCGACCCATTCATTTTAGCTCAGTTTTTCTGAGAACGGTAGTAATCAGCCAGTTTGTAATTCAAAATACCCAATTTTACTCTGGGTTTTTAAAAAAGATTTCACTTGGGGTCTCTCCCCACTGCACATAACTCTACCCATCTTGGAATTCAACCTCATCCTTCCCAATTTCAAAATTCAATAAAATTGGCTATTTCAGAACCACACATGCCATTTCTGTTGGAAGTGCCATACTATAAAAGATATTTCTCAGAAGTACATTTCACATCATTTTTTTTTACACACACAGATCTATGTCATAAATCTATGTTTATGTTCTTTCTTACACAAAAATTTGGAATCTAGCAGATTTCTCCTCTGTTACAATTTCACTGCTATGATGATGGGGACTGTTGAACATGTAAATGTACATGTCACTCAAGAAGTAAAATCTAAAGTGTTGACTTTGTGAGAAGCGTAAAATCACAACATGGATCACACTAGATAACTACAGCTATTTATGCGTAATGGATTGCCCCTTCCTTTCTTACAGCTTGATATACTGAGGGGAGGTTGACAGGCTTTGAACCTGCCTCCCATTCCTCCCAAATTCCTGAGGATGGTAAAATTATATTGTCCATCAAAAGTTATTAAACTGGGCATAAGGAAAAAATATTTGGTACCTTCTTCAGCTTAATTAGAATAGCTTCACTGTACATCCACTGTAGTCCAACAACATACGTACTCCCTAGACATCTGTTTGGAAGTTGTTCCAGATTCTACATTTTCTTTATATCTCATACTGTATCAGATTAACTTTTTCTTAATCTGTTCCCTCCCTTATCTTCCATCCATTTTTGCAGATGAAGGAAAACCATTCAACATTTTAAGAAAACACTATAAAAACTTTAATAGGGTAGAAATAGTCACCATTACCCAAATACTGGGGAAAAAAAAGACTTGCAGGCTTACTTTCTCCAAAGAAAAGTAGAAAATACTAACTTTTTCCAAAGAAAAGTAAGTCAGTTACTTTAGAAAGCCTGAATGTCAACTATTTAAACCTCACAAATGTTTAAACTCTGTTCATTATTTATTGGTATGACAGAAAAAGTAAACAATCCCTCTTCACTATTCTTTCATGAACATCCACTATAAAAATAATAGGACCATTAGGATATTGTGAAGTGCAACCTTTGAAAAAGTAAGTCTTTTGGTTGTAGGAAAACCTACAGTTTGCCAACTGCCTGTCAGAATGAAAGGGACAGGAATAAAATTTCAATTATATGAATTAAGACTAAAACCATGTGGTTAAAGGTATATGGATGGTCTGTGATTTCCCATGATAAAATGCAAAAATACTGATTTTTGGCTTGATAACCACCCATATGTCTGGAACAAACAGAAATATTGGCTTCCATATATAAGCAGAAATATTTTCACAAGCTGTTCTGAAGGTTCATTTTATGGACTGGAACTGTAATGCCTTTATTCTATTGAACAAACTCTGTCTTAAACTTTTACTTAGGGACAAATCCTACAGTAGTGGTTTCACCACTATTTGGAGATAGCTGTATCAACACACAAGATTCTCTGACGTCCCAAAGCTGTCAACCGCTCACACAGAGTCTGCCTTTGCTGAGTATGTCCCTTCAGTCAGACCTGAAATTAGGTTTGAATCAAGCAATCTTTCAGCTGTTTTTTTCCCCTGTTCCTAAAAAAATTCTGGTATATTTTGGGTTTGTGGGTTTTTTTGCAAGAAGAGATAGAGGCAACAAGGCATAGGATGATGGAATAATCATGAGGAGGCAGGACCACTGCTTGTCAAAAGGATGGCAATACCCATTCACTAGAGCATTAATACATGTAAACATTCATATTTCCCTAGTGTTTTCTTTAAAATCTTTCTTACATATTTGGAATGATTTTATAAGGTGCCACTTCCCATCAGCTGTCACTTGATAACAACTAACTTGGTCTAATGTTAAATTATTTCAACTTTTCAAGACCATCAGTCAACCTTAATGGGCTCTTGAGGCTGATTTTCATACTCATGATTGATGACCTGCTTAATTATGCTGTTCTATGATGTCTGGATATTGGTTGGGTATAATTGTAAAACAGTAAATAAATAAAAAGCCTAGGATTTGTTCCCTTTTCACTGACCAGCTTTTATGTACATAACCTGCAATTTGGTCACACAATGTAGGAAAATGTCTAACTTTTAAAGTACTTATTTGTAAATAAATTGTAATTAATAATTTCATTAACATTTCCATTTCAATAAAGCATTTCAGCCATCTTGCCACTTTTTGTAATTTCATCTCTCAATCTGTCTTGCAAATTAAAAAAATTTCTCACTCACTGATCTCAAGACATTCCCCCCCAAACTTCAGTTCTGAAAGCTTGTGAGTTATATGTAGCATCTCTGAGTGCCGGCTGCTATTTGCAACTCTAATACTAATCCAGGCTTGACGTTACCAACTCATAGCCTATTTACAGTGCGTTACTCTTTTCCTGTGGACATCGTGTAGTTTTCCACCCTTCCACCATGAATGATCTATTTAAAGTTATTTCAATGCCGGAGATATCTACATGTGAGCATGCTGGATATGTGTTTTCCTTCAGTATTTACCAAGCCTTTAAAATTCCGTGTGCAGAGTACAATTGTAGGCTGCAAAAAAGAGAATTCAGCAGAATATACCATTGTAGACAGGAGAGCAAGACAGCTTCAGGTGTTTGAACAACTTGCATTCTGTAATTAGAAGACTGTCCCCAGGCTGAGGTCACTGATAAAAGCAAGTATTTTTAGTTCCCTGGTAGGATAGCTATAATTATATTCCACAATGCTTTCTTTAAACAAAATGCAAAATAAAATCCAACAAGTTCCTTTTTAGCTGATAGTCTTCTCCAGAAGACTACAGTAGATGCCAAGTTCACATACTTCTAGGTGAAAGTTACAAAATTGAACTATAAAGAAAAAAATTATTCCTACTATCAGCATAAAAAGTACAAACTCAAAATATTTCAATGAGATAAACAGGACAGTAGAACACAGTTCATAAACACGTACATATCCTGTACATTTTTTACTCCTTTTATTGTAAAACACAGAACAAAGGAGCAGAAAGGTGGCTACTAACAATCCCTTCAAAATTTGGTAGAATCAGTCATGAATGAATAAATAAAAATAATTTAAAACACAACTAAGTTACTACTGTATCACCACTCAGTCTTTGGTTGACTTTATTTCCTCATGCCTTTGCTAAAATTATCTGCAAAGCTCGACTCAGATGCATTTGAGGAGTGCCATCATAGAGCATTTTCTGCAAGAGCATTGTCCTGAACTTTTGGGAGGTGAACAAGAAATGGAGTCAGATACCTGGTTAACAAATACACTAGTCACACCTTACGATGGCTGATACACTTTCAGCCTCCTGAAATATCTCTCCTCAATATCTACATAACTGACCCATTTAACTAGGGAAAGCACAAAACTGACATATTGGGGAAGCCAGACGTGCTGTACGACAAACATTAAAAAAAAAAGAAAATCAGAGTCAGACTTGCCATAGAAAACTGAATTCATTCTGCGAAAAACTACAGAAAAAACCCTTACATTCTGCTTAAGGTTAAGTAACCATTCATATAAGGTGCTGGAAAAACAGAAGTGAGGTGAAGGCTGAAAGAGAAGTAAACCTGAACAACAGTGAGAAATGTGTACTTTTGAATAACATACTTCTGAGTAACAGCAAGCTACATGGACACCACTAAGGTAGACA
>NW_008661946.1:0-7260 GCF_000695815.1 Acanthisitta chloris | reverse complement strand
AAACAGCCTGTAAATTTTTTTTTGAGATTTTTTAATCTGATTTAAGGTTCACTGTTGCCAGATATATCAAGAAATAAATTTTTAAATCTCTAATGTGTAATGTAATTTGGCAAAACAAACAAATTCAACAAAAAATTCTTTCTTACGATCCTAGGTGGAAAACTTTCTTGCTGCTTTCACTGAGGTAATGTTTCTGCAGGGAAAAGTATATTTTCATGCTATTAAAAAACCCACATGCCCTTCCAATTGTTTCTCTGTAATAAATTTAATGATATTTATATTTTCACAAACTACATTCAATCATATTTAGCACAGAGAGCTGTGTCCTGGCAACTTGCCTATTGTTTTTATAGTTTCTTTTTCCAGCCAGCAAATGCCACAACTCAAGCTGTCTACATTTTTACAATCACCTCTCTCCATGCTTACAAGAAATGCTGTTTTTCACTCTAAATATATGATGTTTGATAGAATCTACCTCACCTTGCTGTACTTCATTGTTTCAGCAACATTACCTTTCATTTATTTAGATGTCTGCCACTCCAACATGTTTAGCCATACTTTTACATAGAAATGTTCCACAGCTCTAAAAAAAATATTTATTGCGCCAACAGCATCATCAATAACATTTACTAACCAGGGAAGGACAGTACATTTTATAGATGCTTATTTCAAAACACATCCTTAAAACATGAATAGGAAAATCCAGAGTATTTTATTGCTATCAGCTGAACAGTGTATCATCATTCTTAACAGCCAGTGCTACATTTCTCAAGAATCTTTTTGCAAAATAATGTCACAATGAGAGCACCAGTATTAAAACAGTACAAGTTTTGTGTGTGTGTGTTTAAACTTGACACACACCAGGGAGAGAAGTATTCTCTTTGAAAGGACCAAACTCTGGAAATAGGTATTTCATAAATTTAAATGAGCAGCATCCAAGACTTGGAATTATACAAGCATGGTTTCTATGCCTTAACACTCAAGTCTCAAAAATCTTTCAGTCAAACCAAAATGGCCAAATTTGGTATTACAGAAGCTCTCATTATCAAACTATCACTTCTGATTACCAAAGGGGTTTTTTTTTTTGCAATTTTATAGAAGTTTTAATGCATTAATTAATTATAAATTTCTTTGAAACACCACAAGAAGCTGTCCTTAGCACAAAGAAGCACGTTTTCTTTCCCAAACCTCAAACCCCTAATGCTTAGTTGATTTATGCATATGTGAAAAACATCTCTACTCACTCTTCCGTTGCTAGCAAGTCCAAATAAAAATGACATTGAAAATTCACTTGACCTTGTGACTCTCATAGCTGAAGTGGATAAAGTATGTACAGTATAATTACTGACCTTGTATTTTTTATTAACGAGAGAGCAGACTTGAGGTTTGAGCAGACTGTCCTTCCAATGTCACTCCTCCTTCTCCAACTTCCCAGTACCTGACTTCCACCTAAGCTTTCACTGACATCAAGGAGAGGAAGTGCATGGTAATTTCAGCTGGGATTTTAACAAATCTGTAAAGCCCTGTGGAACTGATCTGTCACACTGAAGCAGACTGATGGTTTGTGAGCAGACCTGGGCTCTTCAGAGCTGCAGCTCAGGATCTAATACTCTGCAAAATGGCACTGCTTGGTCAATGTCTCCAAAACAGCATCTGAAGGGAGGATAAATGTTTAAAAGCTATTTTCAAGACTCAGGAATTCAACTACCTGTTCTGTAGGAAAGTGTATTCTACAAGGTATAGACCCCTCTACCCTTCTGCTCACTCTCACCAGACCTCTGATCAGCTCTAACTGATGTTCTCCCCTTATTTTCTACCTATTCTGTCATCATCAAACTCCCATGGGAAGGAAACTGGCTCATCATGTGCTGCTGGGTCTTACCTCATGAACCACATTCCCCTCTCTTTCTCTGTGTCTCTCCTCCCAGATTGTCATGATGCTCAGCAGAACCCCAGTTTATCCTCATTCCCATTCTTTCTATTATAATAGGCTGCCTTTCAGTTCCCTTCCTCCTCAATAGAATCATAGAATAATTACGGTTGGAAAAGATTTCCAAGGCCATCAAGTCCAGCCTTTGACTGAACACCACCATGTCAACTAAACCATGGCATTAAGTGCCTTGTCCAGTCCTTTCTCGAATGTTTCTAGGGATGGTGACTCCACCACCACCCTGAGCAGCCTGTTTTAATATCTGACTACCCTTTCAGTGAAGAAATTCTTCCTGATAGCCAAAACTGAATCTTCCCTGGTACAGCTTGAGGCATTTCCTTTTGTCCTGTTGCTAGCTGCCTGGGAGAAGACCAGGCTAGCTGCCTGACTCCACACCTTGCTACAACCTCCTTTCAGGTAGTTGTAGAGAGCGATAAGGTCTCCCATGAGCCTCCTTTTATTCCAGGATAAACAACTCCAGCTCATTCAGCTGCTCCTCCTATGACCTACTCTCTAGACCTTTCATCAGCTTTGGTGCCCTTTCAGGACACACTCAGCATCTCAAGAAAGTCTTGTAGTGAAGGGTCCAGAACTGGACAAAGTACTCCAGGTGTGGTCTCACCAGTGCCAAGTACAAAGGGATGATCACTGCCCTGGTCCTGCTGACCATACTAGTTTTGAGGCAGGCCAGGATGCCATTGGCCTTCTTGACTACCCAGGCACTCTGCTGGCTCATGCTCAGTTGGCTGTCAACCAGCACCCCTGGGACCTTTTCTGCTTGGCTGCTTTAGAGCCACTCTTGTCCCAGCCTGTAGCACTGCATGGAGTTGATAGGATCCAAGTGCAGGAAGCAGAACTTCGCCTTATTGAACCTCATGCCATTGGCTTCAGCCCATTGATTCAGCCAGTCCAGATTCCTCTGCCAGGCCTTCCCACCCTCCAGCAGATCAACACTCCCACCCAACTTAGTGTCATCTGTGAACTGACTGAGGGTGCACTTGATCCCCTCATCCACATCATCAATAAAGATACTAAACAGGACTGGCTCCAATACTGAACCTTGGAGAATCTCAGTAGTGACCAGCTGCCAACTGGATGTAGCACCATTCACCAACACTCTCTGAGCCCAGCCATCCAGCCAGTTTTTAACCCAGCAGAGAGTGTACCTGTTCAAGCCATGGACTGCCAGCTTTTCCAGAAGAATGCTGTGGGAGGCAGCATCAAAAGGCTTTACTGAAGCCCAGGTAGACAACATCCACAGCCTTCACCTCATTCACTAGGCAGATCACCTCGTCATAAAAGGAGATCAGGTGGGTCAAGCAGGACCTGCCTTTCCTAAACCCATACCAATCCACTGATTGTTCTGTATGTGCCCTGTGATTGCACTCAAGATAATCTGTTCTATAATCTCACCAGGCACTGAGGTCAGGCTGATGGGCATCTCCCCATCAGCCCTTCTCTGTTCATAAACAGAACCACCCCTGGTAGACTCCCTTACCAGCTATGTCAGGATATTACCTTCCACACACTCCAGGAGCCTTCTAGACTGCCTCCTCTCTTCTGCATTGAGTTTCCAGCAGATATCTGGCAGCTAAAGTCTTCCACAAGAAAAAGGGCTAACTACCATGAAACATCAGTCAGCCACTTATTGAATACTTCCTCATCATCTTGGTTGGGTGGTCTATAACAGACTCCCATCAGGATGTCTGCCTTGTTAGCCTTCCTTCTGATTCTTACCCACAGTCACTCAACCTTAGTAACATTATCCTTCCTTTCCAAAATGCTCTAGTTTCTAATCAGGATCCCCATTCTTTTTGTTCAGGCCTGGAGAAAACAAAAGCACATGGGATTTTCTAGGTATCAACTCCTGCATGTGGATCTCCCCTGCATGGGTTCTGGAGGACCATTTGCTTCAGAACTGAGCATCAAGTCTGCTAGTAGGAGCAAAGAGTCTATACAAGAACATGGCAGCCAGATGGACACATTGCACTGGTTTTGTGTGACAAGGTTTTGGTAGCACCAGGGCTGCAGATGCGGTGTCTGTAAGAAGATGCCAGAAGGTTCACCTGTGTCTTATAGAGCCTATGCCAGCCAGACAGACCCACAGCTGGTCAAGGCTGAGACCCTCAATTGTCATGGCAGCACCCCTGGGGTAATGTAGAAGAAGAAAACCACACATCTACAGATGGAGAAAGGAATGAGAATATATGAGAAGCAACACTGCAAACATCCAGGTTAGTGAAAAAGGAGGGGGAGGAGGTGCTCCAGGTATCAGAGCAGAGATTCTCCTGCAGTACATAGAACTCCATGGTGGAGCAGATATTCACTAGTTGCCCTTGGAGGACCCCACACCAAAGCAGGTGGATACCCAAGGAAGGTTATGACCCCATGGGAAGACTCCTACAGGTCCTGTCAGGACCTGTAGCCCCATGGAGAGAGGACTTCATGCTGAAACAGGTTTGCAGGCAGGACTTGTGACCCCATGCTGCTGGAGCACGCTGTTTCTGAAGGTGTGCACCCTGTGGAAGGATGCTGGACCAGTTCATGAAGAACTGCAGCCCATGGGAAGGACTTACACTGGAGAAATTTGTAGAAGACTGATTGTCTCCTGTAGGATAATGTAGGAGAGACCCCCACGCCGGAGCAAGGGAAGAGTGTGAGGAGTCCTCCCTCTGAGGAGAAAGGAGAGTCAGAGACAATTTGTGATGAACTGACTACAACCCCCACTCCCCATCCCCCTGTGTCACTGGAGGAATTTGGGAGTGGAGTTGAGCCCATACAGAAGAGAAGGGTGGTGAGAAGGTGTTTTAAGATTTGGTTTTATTTCTGATTATCCTGTTTGATTTGACTGTCAGTAAATTCAACCAATTTCCTTAGGATGAGTCTTCTTGCCTGTGACAGTAATTGCTGAGTGATCTCTTCCTGTCCTTATCTTGGCTAAGAGACAGAAGTACTCATCTATCGGCCTGACCCACTCTTGAAAGAGGTGTGTTGCCTCCTGGGAGCCTGGATCAGGGATGCTACAGAGAGGTTGCCAAGCCTAGTGAAACCCACTGACTACTACCCATGACTAGCGTTCCATGTGGGAGCCAGTGATACAGCTAACAGTAGCCTAAAAAGCATTAGGAAAGACTACATAACCCTGGGAGAGATAGTTAAGGGCTCTGGAGCAAGAGTCATCAATCTGCCCGCAGGCTTTGAGAGGGCCAGATGAATCTGGCAGTTGGTCAGAATGATGGTGTCATAGCCAAGGCTTTGGGTACTCAGACTTTGGCATTTATGCAGGCAAGACTGGTCTGATGGGGATCAATGAGGTTCAATTGACAAAAAAAAAGGGAAAAGTATCTTTGGTTGGGAGCTTGCAAGACTAGTGAATAAGGCTGTAAACTAGATTCGCTGGGGCAGAGGAGCACCTACCCATTCCAATCCTGCCAGCTGGATGCCATCACCTAAAATGGATGCCCAGAACAGTGCAAAGGCACTGCTGAGACTCCAGCCAGTGTGTTGGGTTTATCTGGGGTCTGACTCAGATGCTTCTACACAAACACATGTAGTATGGGGAACAAACAAGAAGAACTAGAGACGTGCATGCACCTGTGTAGATATGACACTGATGTCGGCATCATGGAGACACGGTGGGATGGCTCCTAGGACTGGAGCATCGGAATGGAAGGCTTTAGGCTTTTCAGGAAAGACAGGCTGGGGAGAGAAGGAGGGGGTGCTCATGTTAATGAGCAGCTGGAGAGCATGGAGCTCTGCCTGGGAGCAGATGAGGAGCCAATCAAGAGTGTGTGTCAGGATTAAGGGTAGGGTTGGGACAGGGGATGTTATAGTAAGAGTCTCCTACAGACCACCTGATCAGGAGAAGGGTGTGAATAAAGCCCTCCACAGACAGATGAGAATAGCCTAAAGCTTGCAAGAGCTGGTCCTCATGGAGGATTTCAATCACCCCAGTATTTGTTTGAAGAGCAACATGACAGTGCACAGGCAATCCCAGAGGTTCCTCAAATATGTCAAGGGTAACTTTCTTACATAGATGATCAAGGAACCAACAAGAAGAGGAGCCATGCTGGACCCTGTGCTCACCAATAGGGAGGAGCTGATGAGGAACATGACGCTCCAAGGCAGCCTTGGCAGTAGTGACCATGAGATGGTGGAGTTCGAGATCCTCAGAGCAGTGAGGAAGGTGCACAGCAAGCTCACTGCTCTGGACTTCAGGACAGCCTCTTCAAGGACCTTCTTGGCAGAGTCACTTGGGGTGGAGTCCTGGAAGGCAGAGGGCCCCAAGGTTTCTGGCTGATATTCAAGGATCACCTCCTCAAAGCTCAGGAACAGTGCATTCCTACACGAAGGAAATCAGGCAAAAATGCCAGATAGCACCTGTGGATGAATAAGGAGTTGCTGAGGAAACTCACAGAAAAAAAATGAGGCCTTCAGGAGGTGGAAGGAAGGACAAATGGCCTGGGAGAAATACAGAGAAGTTGTAAGGGAAGCTAGAGAAACAGTCAGAGAAGCTAAGGCACAACTGGATTTGAGGCCAGCCAGGGACATTAAGGAAGGGATTCTACAGATATGTCGCACACAAAAGGAAGACTAGGAATAATGTGGGCCCTCTCCGGAAGGAAGCAGAATTGGTTACCCTGTATATAGAAAGGCTGAGGCTCTCAATGACTTCTTTTCCTCAGTCTTCTTCGATAAAGGCAAATGTAGAGACTGGGAGAATGAAGCCCCTGACCCGTCCGTAGGAGAGGATCAGGTTCGTGACCAGCTAAGGAACCTGAATGTGCGTAAGTCTGTGGAACCTGATGAAATTCATCCTTGGGTCCTGAGAGAGCTGCCAAATGTAGTTGCTAAGCCACCATCTATCATTTCTGAGAAATTATGTCAGTCAGGTGCAGTCCCTGATGGCTGGAAGAAGGGAAATATAACCCCCATTTTTAAAAAGGGGAAAGCAGAAGATCCAGGGAACTATAGACCAGTCATTCTCACCTCTGTGCCTGGCAAGATCATGGAGCAGATTCTCCTGGAAGCTATGCTTAGGCATATGAAAAGCAAAGAGGTGACTGATAATAACCAACATGGCTTTACCAGGGGCAAGTCATGCCTGACAAATTTGGTGACCTTCTATGATGGGGCCACTGAATTCGTGGATAAAGGCATAGTAACTGATATAATCTACCTGGACTTAGGCAAAGTGATTGATACTGTACTGCATGACATCCTTGTCTCTAAATTGGATTTGAAGGGTGGACCACTTGGTGGATAAATAACTGGCTGGACGGTCACACGCAGAGACTTGTGACCAGTGGCTCATTGTCCATGTGGAGGTC
>NW_008661945.1:42483-52461 GCF_000695815.1 Acanthisitta chloris | reverse complement strand
GGCTTTTATTGACAAAACAATATTGAGGTAGATATAAATACATTGAGACAGACATATTGAGGTAGATTCCAACATTGCTCCGTATTGACACGAATCAGGGGAACACATTTCACAGCAGCCTCCCTGGGCAACCTGTGCCAGTGTCTCATCACCCTCAGAGGGAAAAATTTCTTTCTAATATCTCATCTAAATTTCCTCTCTTTCAATTTATCCCCATTATTCCTTGTCCTATCAGTGCAGTTCCTAACGGAGTCTCTCTCCAGCTCCTTGTAGGCCCTTCAGACACTGAAAGGCTGCTATGAGGTCCCCACAGAAACTTTAATATATCATGCCTCAAGATACAGGAGGAAATACTAGAAGGAACATAACTTTCTCAAGAAAAGTCCTGATAAGAAGTATTATTTTATGGAAAAGATGCAACATTTGCAGTTACAGTGCCATTTCTGTCAGAGAAAAGCACTCACATCTTGGTTAAATTCATTTGTCATCTACTAATTTTGTACCACAGCCCTTGTTCCTGCAGAGATTGGTGTGACAGCTTCTACCACAAAACCTTCCCCTGGCTAGTCCAGGCATGGCCCACAGCATAGGATCACACAGAGTCACCTCAAACCTGGCCATTCACAGGGGTGAAAACTTACTGTTCCATCAAGAGAATCATCGACATCACGTATAAGAATGTGCTGATCTATAAAATTCACCTGTGAATGAATTATACCCTATGTATCCAATAAATTGGCCTCCAAATATACATAATTTCATTTTTATTTTCACAGGATGAACTTGAGCAAGTGTCCTGTCCTTTAGGACCTTCACAGGGTTTCTCTGCATGCTGCAAGATCAACAGCTGAGATACACCATATTATAAATGTCCATGGCCAGTGAAACTTGCCTGGGTAGCATCCATCACTTAGGGGTAGGTGAGAGAGCAGTAAAATAGCTCCCACCAGGAAAAAAGAATCAAAAAATCAAAGCCAAACAGCCTTTTAAAGACAAATGATGCTTTCCTTATTATCTGTATTGAAAAATGACATCCTGTGATGCAGAGTCTGACAGGCTTCTTTAGGCTGAGCAAAGAACTGAAGTTGATGGGACTTATTCTCAATTTATAGGTCTACATGTGCAAATAAAAGACATACAATCTTGTCTGGCACCAACAAACCACTTGTCACATTTTCCACTCATACAAACAACTAGGGAATGAATTAATGTGTCACAAATGGAAATTATTGATCAATACATGACTGAGAGCTTCTTCAATGTCTCCAGGCAAGAACCTGAATAAAACAAAAGGTATCTTGGAGAAACTCTGATTTAGACCATTGCATACCCAATTGGGAAAACACCGTAAAGGAAGAAACACAAATAGTGTTTAGCCTCATCTTGTTTACTTCCATCCACAAAGTTCAAATGTCAAAGTCAACAGTAAACTGAAAATGTTAGTTTGGGGGGGAAAAACATTCCTATGCTGTGCAAAAGTTCTGTTTATGTTTATTGGACACAGAATCATAAGCTCATTAAAACAAATTGAATGTCATTCAATTAAACTTAGTGCTCTTGGATCAACAGGTTAGATTCATTAATATCTTGCTGGTTTTACCCTGAATAACAGAAAAAAAATAAGGTGTTGTGTTCAGATCAGTCAGAAGGAAGAGGAATGAGAAGATGGTAAATAAATTCATTTTCCATAATCCCTTCCGACGGCAGGAACACAAACCAGAACTCTCTCCTAGTTATTAAACATACCACTGAAAATTGAGGAATTAAACCATGAAGTGCTCTCTAGCTGGCCATAAATTTCAATTTTTCCCCTGCTTGGTGCATAATGACGCCTTGATAAGTGTCCTATTATTGATGCATCTGCAACATATATCCTCTTCTCGGAGCTGAAACGCTGCTCTGGAGCAGATGGTGACTATTGTGTTTACACATCAGCACTTTATGATTGCCTTTCCTCACGTCTGCAGTAAAAAGAAAGCCATAATTGAGTTTTTAATGGCTTTGCACATTGTTCATTAAGATTACATGAGTGTGCTCGGACAAATGACAGCTGAAGGAACGAGGCGCCGCGAACCCCTCGTCATCTCCAGGCAGACCTCAACTGGGGCTGTTCCACTGCTGCCTTTGAAGAGCTGTGCTGTTGAGAAAGTGAAATTACAGCAACCATTAAAGGCTGAATGTAAACTTGAAATCTGTCAAAATGCTCCACTGCAAAATGAGACTTTTAAAACCTTGAAAAACCAGACGCAGGTACACAATGTTCTTTTAAAGAGCAAACTCGTTCTCAGCAAAAGGAAATGGAGTTTCCATCCAGTGCACGAGCATGTTTTTAGACACAGTTTGGCTCATTGCTAAAGAACAACTCTATCTCCAATAAAGTAAGGCTGACACCTGTCCTTGTTGAGGTAGAATAGAACGTGGAATGATCTGGGTTGGAAGGGCCTCAGGCCAAGCCCCTGCTCAAAGCAGAGTCAGCTATGAGTTTACATACCAAGCAAACCCCCCAGGAGGATTACCCACCCTCTCTGGAAAATTTGCTCCATTGCTTGACTGCCCTCTTATTTTTTGCTAATGTTCAGTCCAAAACCTCTCATTTCCAGTTAGACCCTGTGTCTCTCATCCTCCAGGCACCTGCTGCAGTGAAGACTAACTTGGTATTCCTGATAACCTTCTTGTAGGCAGGTATAGATTTGGGAGGTGTGACCTGCCTTTACAAGAGTGCTTTGACTCTCAGGATTTCATTCCCAATGGACTAGGATTAGGGTCAGTCAGTTCACTATTTTGTCTACTGACCTGGCAGTCCTTTATCAAATATTGATGCAGAAACAAGATCAAGCAAGAGGCTCCTCTGCCACCAGCTAAACAAGCTCATGCCTTTCCTAGGAAGGCTCTCACATCCCATGTTCTTGCACAACTTTTGGCAAAGGACACATTTATACTACTGCTAAATCAATCTGAATTCCATAGAACTGAGACTGAAAAGCATCTATATTCCATTAAAAACCCCAAAACCTTTAAGGACAATACAAGAAAGAAGTTCGTCTACCTCAACACTTGGTTTCCAGCAGTGACAAAGTGGCCACTTTAAGCAGAGCATAAGAATCAGGATACTGACAAGCAGAATTTACCATTTCAAGCTTCTGACAGTCAGCAATATCCAGATTTTTGAAATCAAAAGCTCCATCTACTCCTTTCATTGATTAGCTACAGATTGATCTTCCTCCCATCATTTTTGTTGAGTCAGTCAGGAACAAGATTCTGTCACAACAAGCTCTAGAGTTTAATTACACATTATGCTGGGGACAATAAATAAGTATTTCCATGCACTTGCTTTAAGCTACTGTCACTTCATTTGGAGCTCTTATTTTATGAAAATTTATGATTACCTACTGCTCCACACTTCCCACATTTTTATATTCCTGCTAATGTATAACAACAGAAGAAGGCTCAGAAATCTCTTCCTCTGACTGATTCACTACAGACAGCAGCATTTGTACAAACTCTGAGATGAACAAGGTGTATCTCATAACTGTGTCCCTTTTCCAAGCACTGGGACAAAATCAGACCCGTGGGTTTCATTTCTCAAATGTGACTCATACTGAATTCATCTACTAGTGAAATCAAGTATTTGATTCACAGATGAATATGAATATAAATGGCAAGCTGAGCTCTGTATCATTCATGGAGACAATTCATTCACTTGGGAAATTGTGGGATGATAGGAAAGCATTTTTTAAAGAGACAATTCAATATTTGTAAAGAGCTTTTCTTCTAGAAATTAGCATCATGAAAAGCATTATGTTGTTGGGGGAGTTTTGTAAGAAAAATCTTCTCTGACAATGAGACTGATCCAATATTACTTCAGTGACTGCAATGTTTGCTGTAATTGAATATATTGACATACAGAAAGTAAAGATTGTGACAAACACTTCACCAATCTTCCCTGAAAGATGAAAAGTGACAAAAGCAGATCCGATGTGCTCATTTCCAAAAAGTCCTTGGGAGGGGACACGTTTGCAACACTCTTGCCCTATATATAAACCCAAATAATTACAGGACAGTGCTCAGATCTAGGGAAACCAGGTTTCCCCCAGGTTCAGAATTGCCAGCTGCAGAGTTCTTCCTTGATTCCACTGTTTGAGCCATGACTGACTGTTGACATTTCCAGTGGCATCCAGACACTGCTACCTGTCAATCACAGCTCTTAGAAAACTACACTCCTTTTACATATATTTTCCAACGTCTGAATAATGGTGACCCACAGACAATGAAAGATGCTCAGAGCCCAGGAGTGGCCTCCAGCCAAGTGACAGCTTCCCTTTATCCACGCCTGAAGTAAATGCTGAAGCAAACAGCATCTACTGCAGGAGCTTCACCATCCCAAACAGAAAACATGAAACTACCCCTGACAGAAGAAACAAGACAAAAATATCTCATGGATTACAAAGAAAAGAGTATCCCATTTTACTGGCTTGCTGGTAGGCCAGAGTTGGCAAAACCTCTTCAACTATGAAATCCAGATGGGAAGACATCATATATGACTGATAAGCCAACAAGTGCCTAATTAGCAGAGGCCTTCAAGGGACATAATGGGATTTCTGCAAGAAGCTGTGAAGAATTGGCAATTAAATGTTTTGTCCAAAGATTCAGAGCCCCAGTTCTCTTAACAGCAGAGAGAGACTCATTATGAGATGGCATTCAGAGTCCAGAACCTTTGAGGCCCACTCCAGGTTGCAGCTGTCCCAGTGATCCACCCAAAATGTGTTTGCCCATTTTTGTTCTATATGCAGCTTTTTCCACTTCATGCATAGGGAAGGAGCCTGTTTGTTAATGGGATGCTCTTTTAACCTTGCAAGAAAATTTAAATCATCAAGTGAAAACAGCTCCTTCCCTGTTGCTGCTAAAAGCATTCTTCTTGTAATGTGACATATATGTACAACTCTTGGGCACATCATTCCGAGGCCTTTACAAGGACAGCCAATGATAGACTGATGTATTTGCAATATAAAGCTAACACACAGGACTCAGGTTCTGACTTTGTAATTTCCTCAGTGACAAATGGGGATTTTTTCATTGGCCCCAAGAAAATTAATCTGAAATGTGAAGTCAGAACTCTCATAAAAACATCTATGAAAAGAAGCACTTAGGAGAGTCAAAGTATCCAACACTGAGGAAATTCTGTAGTACAGGAGGGACTTGTCTCAATTTCTTGCCTAGGCATGATCCAGAACTGCAAGACTGTGACACCACAGAAATGACCCAACAAAAAAAAAAAAAAAAAAGGAAAAAAAGCAGCCTTTTCTCTATTGCTTGTTTCAGCCTCAGCTACAGGCCAGAGTGGTCTTGAGTAGTCTGTACTCAATATGGGAACCTGATAGATTCAGGGTGGAAAATCAGCACATAAAGGTTAATTCACACCTGTATGGACACCAACATAGCAGTGATACCTCACTACATCCCAAGATGCCCCAAAAGCTTAATCAAAACATTGGGTCAGACAGTTCCTGAAGGTACTGACATCTAACAACTCTAGTCTATGACAGGAACTGCAGAGTTTATCACAAAGATTCATGACAAATTCCTCACTTCAGTGGTGCAAGGTGATCCAGTGTCACCTTCCACCGACATCCCTAGGGCACAGTCCTTCCCTCCTGACACATCAGCTGGAGAACATGTGCAACTGCTGTTTGCTAGAGCAGCATCAGTGCTCAAATCACATTTTCCTCTTCACTTACAAACTCTGATTTTTATTTACAACACAAATCACTGTTCATCAAAGCTGAGGAGAGAACCATTGCTCTACAGGTACAGTCACGTGGCAACTGTTCTGCATATAATAGAATACCAGACTAGTTTGGGTTGGGAAGAACCTTAAAGACATCTCATTTCACTCCCTGCCATGGGCAGGGACACCTTCCACTAGCCCAAGTTGCTCCAAGCCCCATCCAACCTGGCCTGGAACACTTCCAGGGATGGAGAGTCCTTATGTGTAACATATCTCATGCATATCCTTAGGCTCCACAGTTATTTCTAGAGTTTTTTTCCCACATTTCATACTTTTCTTCATTAAAAGATGGATTACCACAGCTGCAAACCTGGGTTCACTGAGAAGCAAAACACTTTGTGTGCTGTAGAATCAGAAACAATTCTATAAATCTCCACAGAGGAAAACTTTTTAATAGATTCATTGCCAGCATTCAATGTTGTTAAGGTCACTGCAGTAGTATCCTTCAACAGTGTCCTTATTCCATTATTTATAAACATGGTAGAAATTGTTTGGCAATGCTATTTAAGAAAAAAAAAGGTCCATTAGCAATGGAGCTACACCAGTTAATCAGGTAAAGTGATCTTGGAATAATAAACATACAATTCACTGCAAACAATAGATGAGACTTCTCTGCAAATTTCATTATCTTCGCTACCTCATCACCTTTCAAAACTGATGGAAATGTACACTAAACCCTGAAAACTGAACAGGTTTTGTTGCTTTTTAATTCCAGTAGCCTGACAACTATTTATCCCACCAATCACTGTCTTAACACTTGGGAAAAATGTAGGCAATTGATTTAAACACTTAATAATGATTAGGTTATTAAACTGGCAAATTAAAACAAAAAATAGGGAGAATGGCTGTAATTCAACATGGTATCTTCATCTAAAGTCATCACAAATCGTGTTCTTAGCACCCAAGAGCTTCATTAGAGCTGAGCCTTGAAAGTGAAGGTGCACAGAAATGAGTTGTAGAGATGTGAGTCACAGCCTCTGCTAAAAGCCTCTCATGAACACCATTCAAGAAGGCTCAGGATTCAGCAGAACACTGATCTCACCTGATTTAACCTGTGATATAACCTGTTGCCAAATGTGCTCTGTCTCCTGACAGTGGCAGTGTTTCAGTAAGGAGCCTCTGTACACATCCTCTGGAAAAAAACCTCATCAAAATTTAAGTTCAAGACACATAACTATAGAACCATAGAATGGTTTGGTTGGAAGAGGCTTTAAAGCTCATCCAGTCCCACCCCCTGCCATGGGCAGGGACACCTTCCACCAGCCCAGGTTGCTCCAAGCCCCATCCAACCTGGCCTGGAACACTCCAAGGGATGGAGCAGACACAGCTCCTCTGGGCAACCTGTGCCAGTAATGAGCATAATTTATAATTAGATGCTAAAAACTCCCCTCAGAATGAAATACCAACAATAAAGGAGTTCAGAGTGGTCAGAGCAAAGACTTTTTTAAACAGGTAATTATTTATTCTGCATGCCTCAGCTTTGTCTTCAAATATGGCATTTATTTTAAAAATAAAATTCAGTATCCTGTTCGAACCCAATGGGATAAAAATCTATCCCACCAGGTAGATACAGGTTCAAAGAAAACATGGTTCATGTTGGTGAATACAAGCAACTGAATAATTAAATTACAACATCTCAGCTCCTGGACATTCAGCTCTCCATTGGAGAGGCTGCAAGACAAAATCAAAAGTCTGTTGTTTCTCAGTACAGTAACTGTCAACAGAAACAAGGTTTGATATATACAAGGCCTAAATATATATATGACTTGCACAAAATTAGGATTAAAATGTCTGTTTTCAAATGTTTTCTTTCCCCAAATGTCTGATCTATGTAATGGTTAAAAGACACAAAAAATCCAAACCCAATAACACACGATATTTTTCCTAGACTATCTGCTCTGCATTATCCAGGTCCAGTGTTTGATCAGTTAAGCCATGATAAACATAACTACAGTCCCTTGCCAGGGCAGCCTTTGCTCTCCATGTTTATTTTGGGTTGATCTTATTTTCCAACTCTATTTTTAATCTGAACACATCATTTTTTACCTAATTCTCTCCTGTAACAGCATTTCAAAAGCTAAAGGGGACAGACCACAAACTCCATTCTGCCTTTTCCCTTCCCAAGGACACAGCAGAGAGCTGTTGGATGTAGCTTTGATCGTGAGAGGTGTGTGGATGGATGGCTCCAGGTTCATAATAATGTGGTTTAATTTGGCTATTCTAAAGCCACTGAGATTGAATGCTATCAGGTGGTGTTGCTCAAGGTTCTCAGGCACTGGTCTACTCTGTCTACAAAAACTTCTGTGTGTCTCATGAGACCATCAGCAGAGACAGCTGTACCCATAGCTTCCTGCTCTTGCTAACTTATTAAACTGCTTATCTTCTTGCTGTTGGGTTTAATTAAAACTGACATAACCTCTAACTTGCTGGGCCAGTTGGACCCTAAAGGTTGAAGCAACAAGGACTTTGTGGAAGCCACTCTAGAATTGCCTTTGGCATCAGCAAGAGCTGCCAGAAGTACTTTGGTGAAAACACAGCTTTACTAAGAAGCTCTCAACTCCATGTAGTTCAAGCAAATACTTACTTTCAATGCACTGGGCTCTATGTTTGTTTAATCATTAAAGACAAATAGCTAAATATATTTTATTACATAATTCTAGAGTATTAGAAGTGGTTTACATGTCAGCCAGAATTAAATATCTCATTAGCAAGCATGCAGCTACATTGCCAGCCAACATTTATGATCTCTGCAGCTCCTGTAAAATTTCCATATGTTTTGTATATGTAACATTTTCTGGGAAACTGCAGAGGGATTATTACCTTTTATATTTGTGACAGAAAACACATATTAAATGGAATGCCAAAAGGCAACTACAGCAAACGATGTATGAAGAGGAATTGTTTCTTCAAGATTTTGTTTTTACATAACTGTGTTCTAACCATATGGTCACTTCTGTGCACATCTAAGGAATCAACACTACAGCTCTAAACTCAGAATATGTTAAAGGTTATATGCTGAGCTATTTTTTGCCTCAAGTTTTCAACTCTGCTGAGCTCAGTTTCCAAGCTTTGGGGGCTGCTGGGAAGTCAGTGCTGCTATTTCGGGTGTACTGCAGTCTAGGCAAGGATGGAATTTGGCACAGTGAATTCAGAGAATAATTAAGGCCATCTCACAAGCCACCACAGAGTGTGGCAGCACAACAATTTCTCCAAAGGAGCAGCTCAGAACTGCCAAAGCAGAGGCTGCTGCAGCCCATGGTGGAGGCGTGTTGGCACCCGGAGAAGAGCCTCAGTCATTCCAACCCACATCTTTACCAGCTGTGATCACTATCATTTGTTCATTCCCATGGGAACTAAATTAGACCAGATTTTAGCTGCAAAGTTTGTTTGCCTATCTGAACTCCTGTTATAAACACAGCAATCTAAACAGGGGGTTACTAGCACCACTACCAGCATCCTCTTTTCCATGGATATTGTACAGTTAGTTCAGGAGGACATTTTCAAGCTTAGTATTACTGACTTACACTTCTAGAAGTGCAAAGGAAACACCACCTTGAAGCAGCTCAGTTGCCAGCACTGGCAAGTCCTGGTGTGCATGTAAGGTTTTTAATCTCCATGATAAAAGACTAATTTATTCCAAATAGAAGCTATTTCTTCATGACATCATGCGGCAACAAGACAGTGTTTGTGCTTTAAAAAAATCCCAAAGCATGCACTTGCATTTCAAGATTATTAAACTGGATCCATGATTACACAAAGCTCTTAATCATTATTTAGGTAAACATCTGATAGTTACTGAAACCTGACAACTATTTTTGCTCAAATCACTTGACAGTTGTGTTCAGTAACAAAGCATTTCTTTGAGTAGCTTGAAATGTGCTGCCTTTGAGCCACTGGATACATGATCCTGTTTTAATCAAACAGTCTCAGTACACTTAAAGGACACATAATTTGCAATATTTTATCACAATTCACTTTTTGGTCCTTTTTATAATGGGCAGCAACAGGATTACAAGGATTTACAAAGGCTGATACTCCCATATGCTTCTTTTGAGCTGGATGCCTGTGTAAATATTTTTGACTAAATTGCCCAAAAGTACAGAGAGATTTATTTCCTGTGGATTGCAGTTCATTTAGAACCAAACAGCGTTATGTGCATGTTGTTAAATTTTATTAGAAATTAATGGTATCTA
>NW_008661945.1:35354-42456 GCF_000695815.1 Acanthisitta chloris | reverse complement strand
AAACCAACAGGGCAGAGTTCTACCAGAGCCATTCTGACCTCTGCAGAATGACTTGATACTGTGACAGCCTCATCCTAATTTTCCCACTGAAACCAATGGCAAGATCTGCATATGTTTTTCAGAAAAAGAGAAGCTCTGACATACATTCAATTCCCTAATTCTAGTTATCAAAACTGTTGTAATTTAAGCAGGTATAAAACATTTGGGCAAGATTACACATTTTAGTCATTAACAAAGAATACCTGGAGATGTTCCCAGCATAAAAAGGAATAAAAATGAAAATTCTAGTTTTAATGTCTTGGAACAATAGAAAACATCAAGACTTGATTGGAGTGTTAGGCAATCACAGCAGAGCATTTCAGATGGCCAAGAGGTAAAGTGAAAACTTCAGTCATGTTCTCAGAGCCTGAATGCAGTTTCAGTACTGGCAGCACTTCAAAAAGGAACTGAGATTTTTCCACAGGCAAAGCTTATCCCTACACTTCCAAGACATTGCAGTTGAAACAGGTTGTAAACACCTTGAGCAGAAAGAACTAAATTAAAATATACTTGAGCAGCTCTCTCAGGGGCTGATCCTGCTCTAACTGATCCAGACAAATGAACCACCCCCTGAACTCAGCATGATCAGCATCAGTGCCAAATTATTAACAAGCATTTTCTCAGTAGGATTATCTATCTCTGGAAAATAATTGCTCCTCATGGCCTTGCAAACAAACAAGCCATTTATGTAGGATTTACACTGAGTTAACTAGAATTCTCACAAATTCCTGCCGCCAGCCTGACCTTCCGAGCACGTGGAGGCAATTAAGTTTTTCATTTTCCCATTAATCTCTACTACACAAATCTAGTCCAGGCTCATACTCCTCCTTCCAGTTTAATATATTAAATTCTACTCTTATTGAAGAGTTGTGTTGTAGACACCTCTGAGCCAACATTGTTCTGATATGGATTTGAGATAGAGATTTTCCTAACATCCACATCTTGTTCATTTTTAGAATCAGAGAATCATAGAAATTTAGGGGTTGGAATGGACCTCATAGATCATCCAGCCCCAACCCCTGCCCTGGGCAGGGACACCTCCCACCAGAGCAGGTTGCTCAAGGCTTTAGCCAACCTGGCTGTGAACACTGCCAGGGTTGGGGCAGCCACAGCCTCCCTGGGCAACCTGGGACAGTGTCTCACCACCCTCACAGCAAAAACGTCTTCCTAATATCTAATCTAAATTTCCCTCTTGCAATTTATCCCCATTACGCCTTGCCCTGTCACTGCAGTTCCTACCTAAGTGTCCCTCTGCAGCTGGAGCCCCTCCCCTTCAGCTCCTGGCAGGTTGCTCTGAGGTCTCCACACAACCTTCTCTTCTCCAGGCTGAACAGCCCCAGCTCTCTCAGCCTGTCCTCATAGAGGAGAGGCTCCAGTCCTCTTATCAACTTTGTGGCTTCCTCTAGATTTGCTCCAACAGTTCCATGCCTTTTTAGATTCCAGTTTAAGCGACCAGTTGAGTTTCTAGCAAACTGGGATGATTTTCCTTCAACTTCTCCCTCCTAATTTCCAACCAAGAATTGAAGGAAGAGACATTGGATCCCATCCTGCACATGCACACACACACACACCCCAGGCTCCTGTCAGCCTCTGGACATATGACTTTTTAATCCACTGACAATAATATTGTAATTCCGGCTGTACATTAGATTTACCAAAATCATACACTGTGTGACAGATATTCACTGTACTTCTACTGCCACTAGAAATGCTGCTTGGTGTCACTTATTCCCCTACTCCTTCAGCTGTCTTCACACACCAAACTAAGCATTAAAGACATGCTTTGCTTGTAAGAAAATACAGCATCTTCTCTTGAAAAACATGTGTGTCTCTGCATGTCATGCAGTTACAAGTTGCTGATATTTCCCTGAAGTGATTAAAGCTTTCAGATCTCTTCATGCAGGAAAACTACCCTGGGAGCATTATCTTTTGCAGATACATCCCCCAAATCTTCAAAGTATTTGTCAAATAAGTGTTCAGAACTCCTTTCTGATCTGTGCACAGCACAGGTAGCACTGGAACCAGCAGGATACTTTAACCTAAACCATCTTGGCTTAAGAAAGCATCTCAAAAAGAAAACTGAGTGCCACTGCTGT
This sequence comes from Acanthisitta chloris, assembly GCF_000695815.1. Taxonomy (NCBI): domain Eukaryota; kingdom Metazoa; phylum Chordata; class Aves; order Passeriformes; family Acanthisittidae; genus Acanthisitta; species Acanthisitta chloris. The sequence continues at coordinate 40,321 of NW_008661945.1, read as the reverse complement.
TTTCCAGGTTACACTCATCCAAAAGAGCTTTGGAGACAAAAATCACAGGAAAAATAAGAAAATGTCTCCAAATGCAAAAATAAATAAGATTTCTTCCTCCAATAGCTGTATACAACATAACACAGAGTGTTACAAAATCTGATTTCTTAATACTCCTTAAGCTTGCAGCACAGTTCATAAAACAGGCAGGTAAAATGTAGCAGTGTTAAAAGGAGAAACACAGGATGGATCTTGCACAACTTCTCCCCTAACTAGAGCACACTCACTTTGATTACTGCTAGTGCTAGAAACACCAGATTACTGCTAGTGTAGAAACACTGGATGGATCTTGAACAACTTCTCCTTCTTCCCTCATCTCCTTTTCTTCTCACTCTTTGACTTTTATAGCTACTAGTGTTAACTCCATGGACACTAGAGCAGGCTCAGCTCTGTCCACAGGCACCAGAATGACACTCCATTTTCAGGTGAAACCCTAAGAAAGACTAAATCAGAAAGTTTATCCTAAAAATAAATTTAAAAGGTTGAATAAACATTGGAATGTGCTGCCCAGGGAAGTGGTGGAGTCACCATCCCTAGAGGGGTTTAAGGACGTGGCACTTAGAGCTCTGGTCTTGTTGACAAGGTGTTAGGTCATATGTTAGACTTGATGATCTCAGAGGTCTTTTTCCAACCTAATTGATTCTGTGATGGCAAAGGCTCAGCATATTCCACTACAAACTGGCATCATGCCTCAGGTTTATATTTGCAGCATAAATGTCTAAATGAAATGTTCATTTCACCATGCTGCAGATATCACATGCTAAATGCAACCCTTCTTCCAAAAAAAAAAAATTCAAAAAAATCGTCATCAAAAATATAATTCAAAAAGGATCTTATCTTATTTTTCTGTTCTTCTAAAATATTGGATCTATTATTACACCCTTTGTAGCAGTTCAAGATTCCTTTAGTCAGTGTATTGTGACAATGCATAAATGAATTAACAAGAATTAAGATAATTTGCCCCATTTGGCTCAGCTTCTATTTTGTGCTCACACAGCCTCTATCAAGGGCACTAATTTGGAAGAACAGTGCAGTGTAATTTCCTCCTGTTCACAGAACCAGTCAGACTCAGCATGCAACTGTTTCCCTATCAGCTTTCTAAGAGCTGTGTTTCTAAAGAATATATCCTTAACCCTCCTGGAATTTTCTGGGTCATTAACATACTTATTTTTCCCTACTATATTTTTATTCCACATCAGTGTAAAGGATTGCTTTAACCACATGCTATTTAGGAAACTCCTGAACAAGTCTTCTTTGTACATAATGATGCTAGAAAGTGCTTGGAGTTGTTGCTATCAGTATTTTGATGTCTAAGATGTTCTACAAGTAAACCAAGATACAATATCTGGTGTTTCCCTCCCATCATGGTGCTTCCAAGCATCACATGGGAATATCCAGACAAGGACAGTCAGGGCTGGACACCCAGTTCCAAGGAGCTGCCTGGCAAGAAGCAAACACCTGTTGACCCATCTTTCCCACACCAAACACCTCCCAAAACCCAAAGTCTTCACAAATATTAAAACCACTTTTTCTACTGAATTCCAAGGATTTTGGCTAATACTGTGGCAGTACTGAAAATTAACCAACACTGACAACAAAGTGCAACTGAAGAAGTTTCAGGCTTATTATACAGGGACAAACCACAAGAAAATGAAGTCTGGTTCAGCTACTGCATGGAATTTCTGAGCTGTTCCAGCTCAGCCCACTCCTTGCTAAAGCTCACAGTGAAACCAGAGCCAAGGCTCTCGGTGCCAAGGTGGGGAGAGAGGCAGGGCAGGGTTCCCAGCACTCATTCTTCTTGTTTCCCAGCTAGAGGGAAGGTGTGAAGCAGCACTTAACTTTACTCAAGCTGACAAAACAGCCAAGGTGGCCATAGATGAAACCACAAACTGATTTTGGCCTAGAGCCTCAGACCACGACCAGGAGTGACTCCAACAGCAAATGCAGGAGTGACATGAAATGAGTTCTCTTGCTGTCTCCTCCTGCACACCTCCCAGCAGCTCCTTAAAACTCAACACTTTCCTAATAAATGTAAATATTGAGAACAGTTCTTCCTTCAAAGCAAAGGCAGAGCAAACATGAAGGTCAACCTGAAATTAGTCCTAGTGGTTTATGTTTCATCAGTGTGGACTGTGTTTTTTCCTTCAGATAAAGAATATAAAAGTTGACATTCCCCACTTGATAAGCAACTAATTAGTCTGGTATTTTTTCCTTAGATTCAGCTAGCCCCCAATGCTTTCAAATAAAATAGTACAAGAAATCTTAGGCTGTACAGTTGCAGAATAACACCTTTCACAGAAACCCTTCTAAGGCTGGGTAATTAGCTAGCAACCTTGAAACCTTCAAACTGAGGATGTTTTAGGCTTATTATATAGAGGAAAAGTCATAAGAAAAAGAAATTCTATTCAGCTACTGAGAACCACAGCAGATTTGCTACTGCTTCAAGATATGCTACAAGAGAATTTGTTGCTAAGACAAGTTTTAAATAAGCTAAGGATCTGAAAGTCATCTCCTGCACCCTAAAATTCATAATTTCCTTTCTTTTCTAAATCAGTAGAGACACCTTCCTGATGTTTTCTTGTCCTGATACCTCAACTTCATTGGGGATTTGCCCCTTTCTGCCCTGAAAATTTCACAAAACTGAAAGCAGGTACCAAGAGTGTGCAAGGAAAACAAGTTGTCCTTCATCCCCTAAGAGTCCAACCGGTGCAGCTTCCCTGACTAAAGGCAAATAGAACAGAATGTGCTCCCTAATTAATGGAGAGACATGTCCTTAATGTTCTGAAGTCAGAATTGCTCAAATCTATTAGCCCACCACATAATGTAGCAGCATAACTCAGTCCCTTATGACAGGCTTAGGGAAGAGTACACACTTTTATAGCACTTGTTGGAGTATGTGCTGATGCATATGTTTGTGAGGAAACATGGATTTATCTTGTTCTGTCCATATAAACTTCCTTCTGCTTAATGAGTCAGTCATCAGAATAACAAGAGCCAAGACTTCTCCACTCATCTCCATAACAAGAGCCAAGACTTCTCCACTCATAACAAGACCTTTCAAGGCTGAGATTGTCTGATCTCAACATATTAACTCATAAATTGTATTTCTTATTTTCTTTGGGGCTTTTGCCTCACAATATCCAGTGCTACAAATAGCACCTTGTTAATGCACACAGCATACACACACACACATTGATTTTCCATGCTGAATAATGAAATAGATATAGAATAAAATACTGAATATCTTTATGTCTCACTTCAATTCTCAATGTCTCACTTCAATTTTCATTCAAACTGGCCAACAGCATGATGTACAGCAGTTTTCACCTTGCTTATTTGTATTTGATGGAGAAGTAGCCCAAAGATTCCTTCAGAAATCAAGGGATAGAGAGTAATCACTTCCTTCAAATCTTGTGTTTACTTGCCTTTCCCCTGTTTACTAGTATGTTCTAGCAGTACCACTCACAGAGTTCAAGGAGGACTTAAAACACTCCTATCTGTTAAAAATCCAATTACAAGCTTATTCCCCAGGCCTGACATGCTACCAGAGGATTTCAAAACCAAGGGTCAGTCTTTGAGCTTCACTTATTAACATGCAACCTAGTTGTGGGAGCTGGGCAGAATATTTCAGTGAGCACTATATCAACCAGTTCAAAGAACCAGAGCTGTTTAATGAACTCTGATGCACTAATGAAAAAGGAGGTGATAATGCACTAGAAATGATTCAGACATCTCAGGGGTTCAGCTGCTTCTGCCACTCCTGGGCCAGATGCCTTCCCTGCCCCTTCAGGCCACAGTTTTTCTGCTTATTGCCTCAACATCAAAACCCAAACAAACATGAAGCTGTAATTCCCTGGAAGATTTAATCTCAGCAAGGGTGATGTTGTGCTGAGCGAAAAATGAATAAATCACTGAGATTCTCATGATTTCCTGGTATGAGATATCTCTCAGTGAGGAAAAAATCCACAGAAAAATGCATAAAAGCATTACAAACATCCAGCTCCTCACACCAGCATTCCATGGGGGATCAGCTTTCCATGCCATGCTGCTCTACAGACCCCTCTGAGGAATGTGACAGCACATGCTTTGCATTACTCTTTTCCTGCTCCCATGGAAGGAGGATCTAAGGGAAGAAATGTCAGTGGCCATTCTGGCATAAAGTAGGTTTATTTTTTTTTAGCCCATCAGGCCATCTGTTGAAGAAAAGATCATGGAGGTCCATGTCTGAGCTCCCTGTGAAATTCTGGCCGAAGGGAATGGATGGCAGTTGAATTTCTGACACAGTTATTCAGTTAAATGAAACAAAGAAAGTTGTTGTGGAGGAAATTACAAAAGCTCATAAGTCACCATCATGAGAAAGGGCTGAGCAAAACCTTGTACTAGTGGTTTACCCACTAACATGGACACTTCTCTCATTTATGAATTATTCACCAATCCAGCTTGACACGTATGAAATTGTTTGGGCTCTGTAATAGCCTAAATCCTCTAAGTGGCATTTTTTCAGCTGATGGGTTACTCACTGTTCATTTCTGCTCATCACAACATGTGCCTCTAAGCAACAAAAGCACTGCTGCTATTCCTGGATTGGATCACTGAGCCTTTTACAAGCGAGGAACAACAAATACCAAACATCAGACACAGGTCTTTTCAGGCAGATTCTGATATTCTCAGTCATTTTCCCAAATGTCTAAGCTTCCCACTCCCTAAACCCCCCAAAAACTCACTCACATTGTGAATGATCTCCCAATATTTCTCTTGCTCTCTCCAATTTGTTTTTTATTTGGCCTTGATCAAGAGAATCAGATGAACATCCTTAGAAATGCATGAGAATCATCAGCCTTGGCAGGGTCAGACAGAGGTGCCAGAGGGAGAACACAGGCAGATTTTGAATGCACTGCAGCAGCTTTGAGAGCTGGGGCAGTATTTGC
>NW_008661945.1:29035-35304 GCF_000695815.1 Acanthisitta chloris | reverse complement strand
AGAGAAACACCAATCTGGTCTTAGCGACTGAACTAATCTGGAAAAATTCATATAACCACTGATGCATAGGAAAGAAAGGCACAGCAACCAACATATGATATGAACAGCAAAGCCCTGCAAAACTTTTAATTAAAAAAAAATCTAATAAAAGTAAATGCTTCATTTTGCTTTTTAATGTTTTGCTTTTGGAAGATACAGTATCAATCGCCCTAAGGGTGTTTGTGTTTTAATGGAATTGGGAGCTGAAATACAAAAAGAAAAGGAAAAATGTACCACAGGTTGCCCAGAGAAGTTGTGGCTGTTTCATCCCTGGGAGTGTTCCAGGCCGGGTTGGATGGGGTTTGGAGCAACCTGGGCTGGTGGAAGGTGTTCCTAACCATGGCAGGGGGTGGAACAAGATGATCTTGAAGGTCCCTTCCAACCCAAACCATTCTGTGATATTATGATACTGATAACAAATCTATAATTTAGCTCTGAATGCCAAACTTATTTCTTTTAGCAATGTTTTATCTGGGGCCTCAACTGTACCCTGAAGTTCCTCTTAGGAACTCCTTTAGCCTTTCATTCTATTTTGATCCTTTTGCACCAACATAGCCCACATCATCACCCAAAGGTGCACAAATGTACTGACTGTTAGGACTCTCCTTACTGGTTTTTCGCCTAAGACAACTTGTTCTTGGCCTTATTGGAATATGCAGAGAAACATGCCCAATACTATTGCAATAATACAGAGCAGCTAATGGCTTGAACTGACATCCTACACAAATGTGCTTGCAAGTCATCAAACTGGATGTCTGGATTTCTAACAGGGACAATCACAGTCACTGTGCCTCTCTATCTATTTGGGACAACAGCATGTCTACATTGCAAGTGTCTCCACCATCACCATCTCACAGAGATATGAAAAACACTTATGTTGTCAGCTCACAAAAGAGCAGCCAAGCATGGAAACACTTCAAAAAGTTTTCTGTAATGGCTATTTGGAAACAAGTGCCATGGTATATTGGAGATGCTGTTTCAAAACAGGTAGCTCAAGTTGGGTTTGGAAATTCTGACACACTTCTAAACAGCTGTCCAGACCTTAAGGACTGTGGTGCAGTCTGTGCCTCAACAGAGGACACAGCTGAGGACCAGTAAAAAGAGGAGGATCTTAGACATCCAGACAGGAAACCCTGTGCTTATCTACACCTCTAAATCTTGCATTTCACTGGGTCCTTTTTTAGTTTAATAGAATCATAGAACTTTAGAGGTTGGAATGGACCTTACAGTTCATCTAGGGCAAGGGCACCTCCCCACTATATAAATTCAGTTTTCCCAATAAATTCAATTTCAGCTATCAAGTCACAAACAAGTGATTCTGACAAGTCCTAGTTCTGTAAAATAGTGATATCTACCTCCTATAACATGCAGATTTTCACTCAGTTTTAATTTTGTTTTTTAACATCTGTTTTGGATAAACAACAAAGTGAGAGACACCAGTAGCAAACACCCTCAACAGCAGCATAGTTCAGCTAAATCTATGAAACATCAGTTTGAGTGAAGTAAGATGTATTGCATGTGCATGTGATAAATTGTGTAAAATAGTGATATCTACCTCCTATAACATGCAGATTTTCACTCAGTTTTAATTTTGTTTTTTAACATCTGTTTTGGATAAACAACAAAGTGAGAGACACCAGTAGCAAACACCCTCAACAGCAGCATAGTTCAGCTAAATCTATGAAACATCAGTTTGAGTGAAGTAAGATGTATTGCATGTGCATGTGATAAATTGTGACCCCCTAAAGCAATTCCTGCTTTTTTAAGAGGAATTCAGCCTCTGAGGCTCTGCTTCAACAGGCTGAAGTCAAAGACTGAGGTGATCAAGACAAACTACCCACAGTATTTCTACCTTTTGTGCAAAACCAAACAGCTGAACATTGCTCAGAGCAGAGTGGCAGAAAAAGTCAACAACTTAAAAGAAAGCATTTCCACTGGAATGTAAAAACCTGATACGACAACTGCCTAGGCATTACCTTTTCTCCATGACCTAGTGCATCAGAAACACAGTGAGCTAAAAAAAGTCCTGAGCATGAGCAGTTTTCCCACCACACACATGAAGTGTTGGAGACCAGGTGGCACAATAAAATATGCTTTACTTCTCAACTAGATATGCAAAATATGTTGCAAGTAAAGAAGAAACTTTAGAAAGAAGAACCCATGTCCTGTGCTCATCCCCACAGTGTGGGCAGCAGGTGAGGGAGAGAATTCTGCCCCTTTGCTCTGCTCAGGTGAGACCCCACAGCTGCAGAGCTGCCTCCAGCTCCAAGGTCCCCAGCACAGGAAGGACATGGACCTGTTGGAGTGAGTCCAGAGAAGGCTACCAAGGTGATTAGAGGGATGGAGCAGCTCTACTGTGAGGAAAGGCTGAGAGAATAGGGATTGTACAGCTTGGAAAAGAGTCTTTCTTGGGGTGACCTAATTGTGGCCTTCCAGTACCTGAAGGGAGCCTACAAGAAGGAGAGAGAGAGAGAGAGAGAGAGAGATGATTTACAAGGGCTTGGAGTGACAGGACAAGGGGGAATGGCTTCACACTGACAGAGAGTAGCTTTAGATTAGACATTAGGAAGGAATTCTTCCCTGTGAGGTGCTGAGGCACTGGCACAGGTTGCCCAGAGAAGCTGTGGTTGCCCCAACCCTGGAAGTGTTCCAGGCCAGGTTACATAGGGCTTGAGCAACCTGGGCTAGTGGAATGTATCCCTGCCCATGGCAGGGGGTTAAAACTTGGTAATGTTTAAAGTCACTTCCAACCAAGACCATTCTATAATTCTATGAAAGAGTAAGTTACAAATAGAGAAGAACTGGCTTGTTACAAGTTACTCACCTCTACAAGTAATCTCAATGCCATTCCAGGGCACTTGAGCTACTCCTTTCATTTTTTGAGATATGGATAAGTGTTCAATGCCATCTCCTTGCCAACTCTGGAAGGGCATTCAGCCATGTGCCAAGAGGCAGACTGGGGAAGCACAACTGCATCCCCCAGAGTGCCACTGGAGATTCTGATGATCCAGCTACACCAGTTCAGTTGAGGGAGGCTAGAGTCATGCATTCCCACAAAAAAAAAGTCACAAGGCAAAGTGGAATTCAGAACAACCTACATAAAAATTCATTAAGGTCCCACATAGTCCTGCCTGTTCCTTCCCTCCTCAGCAGAAAATGCCCATACATATGTATATATATATATATATATATAGCCATTGTACACTCATGCATAACAGAGCACTTCATCAACTGGAAATAACCACAAGAAAAAGAAGAAATTGCCACAAAACACCATTAAGTACCAAGTCACTCTCTGACCTGTGTGATCTTGATAAATAATTTGTGTTTACACAGGGTTTTCTGGGGATATGAAAGGAAATGTTCCTTCCTATGCTAGATGTCTACAGACCATATCTGACCACTGAGTTTAACTTGGCTCATCTTCTGGCTCTCAATTAATAGAGACAATTACATTTAAATTGAAAGTCTCCATTTTAGTGATTACTTAAAATGATATCAATGTATAGTTATTAATTTTTTAAGTAGATTACAAGCAGGCAGAGGACATAAAATTAATATGAGGCCTGAACTTAAGGCAAGAAAGAAATTTCTCCTGAGCATTTGAACTATATTTATCCAAATATTCAAAAAGTATGTCTTGATTTATCTTGTTGTTCCACCAATTCCAGACTTTTAATTTTTTCCCACCTGATTTACTTCCTGCCTTGACTCCCTCATGCAGTTTGTTTTCAGCTCTCAGTATTGGTTGTGGAGTTCGGTGATGAAACACACCATATGCTGAAGTAGAAGTTACTCAAATCCTTTGTGACATTTAGAACGTGCTAAGATATTATGACCTTTGAAAAGCACCATGAATGAGAAAGATAGGTTGCAAAATGGGAAAAATTGCAATTTTTTTTCCTTGGGAGAACAACTGCTGTTGATAGAGATAAGCCCTTGGTGAAAAAATTAAAACCTCATCTGTTGCAAACTGGCTAAGCTCCAAGAAAGCCAAGAAAGATAAAGAGATGCACTGAAACCACCACGTGAGAATGAGAAAGTAAAAAAACCAAACCAAAATCCCTATAGAACACACCAGAAAAGCCCACAAAGCTCCATTTAGCTTCAGCTTAGCATAAGGAGACAGGACTGACTGTTATTTGCAAAGATCAGAAAGCAAGCACAGATCTTTAGTGTTTCCCAAGTGGAGTTCCTTCCTTGCTGATGGGATTTAGGGCCATATCCTAAGTGGTAAACCTCAAGTGGCAAAGAGACATGGCAAAGTTTGTGATGAGATTGTCCTATGGCAGTGAACAGCCCATCTCTTCCTTAAAAATTCTTCTGAAGGCTCACAGGTTAATCCTGGATTTCACCAAAGCCCCACACTGAGTACATCTCCAATGACCAAGAGTTTCTGGATGACCACCTCCACCTTTCCTAACAGCACTCCTTACTGGAAGAGGAAATGGACTATAAGAACAAGCTCTCCATGGGGCCAGACTGCAAGTTACTGCTCACAACACATTTCTGGAAGTGAGGTGAAAACACACTGAAAGACAAAAAGTCTTTCCTCTTCTTTCCAACCTTTGAAGAGGTTGAGGTGCAGGAGCACAACTACCTACAGTAGAACTACTCTGTTATCAGCCCAGCTCCAGGTAAGAGCAGCTATTTCCCACATTTGTAAATATTAAGAAAAAAAAGTCAACTTACATAGGAAATTTGCTTTTCCTATAGTAGAACAATCCTCCAAAGAGATACAACTAATCCAAGGAACATTCATGTTGGATACTGCACTGTTTTCTCAAAGCAAATTCAACTTACTCTGTGGAAGAGTCACCTGTGAGAAGCGATGGAATACTTGCCACTGGAGTGTGACATTTCATGGGAATTGAGAAAATATTCTACCATACATAGATGACTCAGGACAAGCAGATGGAAAAGGAGGGACATTCCCACTCCATAGTGTCCAAAGGACAGAGTCATAGGCAGGGCTGTTTTTCCTCTGCTCTCAAATATTACTAGCCAGTTTTACAGTGTAGTAATTACATTCTTGTGCACAGATGTCAAAATCAAGCTGGGAATCTGAAGCCACATTCTGGAAAAACTTAAGTTTCATGAACAAAAATGATGATTAAATGGTTACTTTTTGCCTGCAAGAATGAGTGTGGAAACCTATTAAAAATAGGAGGTTTTTAATGTATGAATCAATATTTATGACTTTGTTCTATTTACTGTCTATCAAGACACTGATGTTACCTCTTATCCATCAAGACAAACAACAATCGTTCCTTCAGGACAAAGCAATGTCTTCACAGCCAGAAAAACATCATCAGTACAAGTGAAGTGTTGAAAAATTTGACATATAAACAATAAGCATCTAGACAAGCTAACAGGCAGAAAATCTCTTAAAACTTGCACCAAAACTCCACCAATACTCCTCCACTTCTGAAGAACACACAGACTGGCCAAATGTCATATGTAGGATATATAGGATGTACAAATGTGTTGTTTTGACTGTGACTGAAGCCTAGATGTGTGATTAATGGATAACTAGAGCAGTCAATTCAAAAGGGAACTGAGAACAGAAAAACACAGTAGTACCACAGATGATGCCACATATACTGAGGTAAACTCCTATAAGAATGCTACACCTCTGGAATTGCCACACAGAAACTTCTGGGGGAAAGTCCAGTTTAAAGCAATATCACAGCCATGCTCAGTTTTCAGAGCCTTCTCTCTTCCCCTTCAGCCTGGATTTTCAGCAGTGGTCCAGTAGCCACATGATCCTTTAAATCTCCACTCTTCAATGCTATTCCAACAAAGTGAGAAGAGTTTAGATGTATAAAACACCCTTGCAAAGACAGTCTGGTGAAAAGCTGCTTCTCTTTTCTTCCCCACAGAGCTACCGCTTAGCAAGTGTTTTAAAAGTACTGAAGCCTTTACACTACTCTCCTCCTTGAGAGTCTCTATTTGATGTATTTCCCTTTATTGCACAGAATGGTTATTAATATGCACAGCCCTCTGTCATATCTAGATCCCACTGCCTTGTTCTTATAACTGTGCACCAGCTCAGCTATTCCTGCAGCCTCTGCCCATTTGATTCCCAGCAGAATATATTTCCATCAGGTCCTGTGAATCATTTTCCCACCTCTGTTTCCCAAAGACTATTAAACCCATTTTTTTCCAAAGTCCTGTAACACTCTGAGATCCTCAGGACCCCAAACCATTCCAGTGGGACCTTTGTTGTA
>NW_008661945.1:15463-29007 GCF_000695815.1 Acanthisitta chloris | reverse complement strand
ACAGGGGAGCTCCACTTAATGCAGCCACCACAGCAGCCCTGAGGAGACAGCTACAATTTTCACTCCCTCTGCTCATTCATTCCAGGATTTCTTTGCTTTTTATTGTGCTTTTAATGCTGCTGAGCTATGCATTAAAGGCACCAGCTTTATCTTTTATAGCCCTTTTTTCTATTACTGCCTTTTTTTTTTTAACTGTATGATTACTTATATTCCACTTCTCTTCAGCTTTTACAGCTTCATTGCATTATATTTATATAGAATTCCCAAACCAGATTGTCCTAACCTCTGGGCTAGAATGAGTTCTACTATTGTTTAATTCCTTTCATTATCCTACTCAGTGCTGGTGAGGCCACACCTTGAATCCTGTGCTCAGTTCTGGGCCCCTCAGCTCAGGAGGGACATTGAGGTGCTGGAGCAGGTCCAGAGAAGAGCAACGAGGCTGGTGAAGGGACTGGAGCACAAGTGCCATGAGGAGAGGCTGAGGGAGCTGGGGGTGTTCAGCCTGGAGAAGAGGAGGCTCAGGGGAGACCTTAGCACCCTCTGCAACTCCCTGACGGGAGGTTGGAGTCAGGTGGGGGTTGGTCTCTTCTCCCAGGCAATCAGCAGTAGGACAAGAGGGCACAGACTCAAGCTCTGCCAGGGGAGGGTTAGGTTGGGTATTAGGAAGAGATTTTTTACAGAGAGAGTGCTCAGGCATTGGAATGTGCTGCCCAGGGAGGTGGTGGATTCACCATCCCTGGAGGTTTTCAAGATGAGACTGGATGTGGCACTTAGTGCCATGGTCTAGTAACCACAGTAGGGTTGGACTTGATGATCTTGGAGGTCTTTTCCAATCCAGTTGATTCTATGATTCTAAATAACCTTTACACAAAACCTAAAGTTTATATTTTCAACATCAACTTCCCAGTCATATCCCTGCCAGAAATTCCACAAGCCAATTCTGGGAGTTACCATTTGGACAATTTGCTATACAGCAAAAAGGTAAAATATATGCCTAAGCCCAGCTCAAGCATTGTTTTCAGCACTTCAGTGGATTCCTTCCCCATGAATACTTCTATTTAATTTATTTAATGCATCAAGCATCAACCTTAATTCCAGAGGATGATTTCCCTACTTTAGAATATGTTATTCTTATTCTTTTTCCTTATTCTTTTATCACTTCTACACAAGAAATAACCCACTTTTTATTTCCATTGCCTACTCAATCCATTTAGATTCTTAGGGCTTGTGCCAGGACATGGAAAACAAACTGAGTTTACAAATCAGAAGGTACCTAGAAATATCTCTGTGTTTTACAAACTGAAAAAAATCCTCCTGAAGGTACTGAAATGAAACAATCCTGATCATATCTTTTTCACTTTGCAGTCCTAACTCCACACTGATCAAAGAGCAACTATAAAAAGCAGAATAATTCTGTGGGGGGCAGAAATGTTCTTCCCTGATTTCCTGGTCCTCCTTTGTTGCAGAGAAATTATCTGATACCACCTGAGGTTTAAATCTCAGAAATCAGAATTCATATTTCAAAAATCCACATTACTCTTCTCATTGACCAAAAGATGAATTTGTTTTAAAATGCTCTGAAATGAAAATAAAGCTGTTCTGCATCTTCAAATCTTCTATGAGAACTGCATCTCCTGGCTGAAGGAGAAAGAGATCAAAGCTTTCTGATGGGCATTTCCAGAGCCTGGAGACTACACAATCCACCTTCATGCTACACAGGTTGAAGGTAAATCAGCTTGCAGGGAGTCTCCTGCCTTGATTTGTATTCTAGGTTAGAGTTTTAAAGGTGATTTTTAGAAAAGCTTCAAAAGCAGAGAAATATGACATAGAGTAAATGTGGAATTTAATGGGAAATAATGTTGATTGTCTGAATGGGAACATGTCAGATTCTCCTGGTATGTACTGGACCATTAATGCTCTAGAAATGAGAAGTCATCCAGGTCCCTCCTGTGCATCTGTGCTACTAGGCTGTCCCAGGAGCATTCCATTACCAGTATATAAGAATAGGACATGACTTCAGCAACCAGTTAAAAGCAAACAAGTCTTCAAATGTCAAAGAGTAATCACAAATGCTTTAAAAAAAAAAAAAAACAAAAAAAACCACCTAAAAAATCCGACTCAAAACCTGGAAATATTGCAAATGAGAGCCTCACTCAGGATAATTGCCATCTGGTTTAACATTTGAAAGCTGTGCCACCTGCATCCCAGACTCCTGTTATTTTCAGGGGAGACATCTCATTTAGGCAGGAGAGGAGAACAACTGGGTGATAGTCACCACAGTTAACTCAACTGGGCTCAGGGGCTTTAAATGCCAGGTACACCTGCTGGGATGAAAAATGCTAAGTGCTGAATTTAGAGTTTAATGGGTATCTTAAGTACTCTAAGATTTCTGCCACCACTTAAGGCGACACAGGCAATGCACAAGTCTTTAACTGCAGGGAGAGGGATCCTCCCCAAGCAGCAGAGTACTCCATTTCACTCCTTCCTGCCCCACTTCACCCCCAAGGAGAACAGCAGATGAACCAGGGGGAAATGAAGCCAATTTACACCAGAGCCAGACTGCAAAGGACTGCAGGATAACTGCAAAATCATCAGAAACATCACAGAATCCTATACTTAGAGCAGTGGAAGAGGCAGACTTGCCACAGTTATCAAGGGCAACTTCATTTTACACCTTGTTACTTCTAGGTTTGTCTGTTCTTTTGCATTGGCTTTACCCAGGAAAAAAAAAAAAGTATTTTAGGAACAAAAACCCCTAGAAACAACTGTCAACTTGTTTTTCCAAGAGAAACAACACTCCTGCACTACAAAGTATCTACTTTTGCATTCCCAAATAGAATTGGCTAAAGGGAAATGATTTAAGCCTCAGTGAAGCAGCAAACATTGTTTGTGATCTTTTTCACTGTGCTGTCCGAGCCTTTAGTGTTTATTCAGCTCCTGATACTTTCTGTGTATCTCCTGATAAGTTTTAGAGGCTCCTGATGTGGTTTATTAAACAGCCTGGAACTGGGTTACTGCTGGCATCAGCAAGGGCTCTGCCTCACCAAATCCACAGGCTCATGGATCTGATCTGCCAATTCACTTGGATCACAAAGTTGACACCTTTTCTATCTGTAAGTGAAACTTAGAAATGCCTGAAGGAACCCACACACACACACACCCCAGATATTTGTCTGTGCCTTCACTTCTGTGATTCCATCTACATTCAATACGTTTTGCTACGAAATTAAACTGAGTCAAACAGATCTCATTAGAGAGATTGATTTAACAAGTTATCTCCACCCTGCCAGGGAGGATATACCAGAGTGCAGGGAAGGAAGATTGCAGAAACCATTGCCTTGATTCAGCACATGGCACCTAACAGATTAAATCCCATTTATCTCAAACTCCCAAGTCATATATTGTCCCAACCTCTGGGCTGGAACAAGTTCTAATCTTGCTTTTAGAATACCAAACCCCAATAAATAATAGCAAAAAGAAAAAAAGAAAAAAAGATTAGAAAAATCTTTCCAAATTCTAATTGATATTTTTTAATCTTTCTATATTACTACTGCAGATTAAGAGCAGAGAAGGATAACTAAAAATATTGCTAAGTAGTTGGTCCACAGAAACTGTATTTCTGCTAAGAGACAGAGATGCAACTGAGCACACCTGGTGGCTCTGGACATTTAAACAAGGTTTTCCCAGTTCTGCTTCACAACAGAGGATTTCCTGGAGTATCCCATGGGTTCCTTTCGGTCTGGTCTCCTTTCCTCAGAAATAAAGAAAAGAGTGGGATCTCATCTTGATGCATAGAGCTGGGAAAGAGAGACCCTGAACCCACTGCATGGGCAAAGCCTGTGTGGGATTAAAATGAAGCTCTCATGCTCTCTACCTCTGTAGGTGGGACATTGGAAGTCCTGAGCCATATCACACATAGTTTCCTGTAGATATGAAATGTGTGGCATTTAAATATAAGAGTAAGAAGTAGAACTGTCAGAAGTATAAATATATTTGCCATCAAAGCTCAAATACCTTTAAAAAGATTGATTGATATACTATCATGTCTGTTCTCATGGTTCTCTGACTCGGAAGCTTTTTCTTTTCATGGAAAACTCAAGACAAGTCCTAAGCTTTGAACTGGGGCAGGAGAGATCCAGCTGCATTTATGTTCATATAAAGGGAGTGTTTCCTTAAACACAGATATCACTATAATCCTTGATTTCAAGGTAAACATCTGCTTCTTCGCACTCTGAGCCTGTGCACCTGTGAACAGCTCCTATCTTGCCTCCAGCACAGGTCACTGCACAATGAAATTCCATGGCAGCAAAGAAATAAAGGCACCAGGAGTCATCCCAGCAGGTGAGCTGCTGCCCTACTAGATATCCAGGGGTTGAATCAGACTATGAGGTCTGAGTCCATTTATTTGTGGGAGACTGAACTTTGGCAAAGCAGCACTATGGGGAAATAGGCAGGATCTGCAGCATTATAATCCCTTTGTGAACTGATATAAATCATTATTTCCTCTGTTTCCTGGAGCTGAAGCCATGAGAGCACAGGTGCCAACAGGGCTCTGGTCCATGGCACACTGTGAGTGAGGATTGCTCCCAACTCCATTCTTCCCTGCTGAAAAACTTAGGGTCCCCAGAACACATTTTAATCTGAAGCACAAGGGGCACAGGGTAAATGGCTGTACTTGCCACAAAAGACAGGAAAAAATCTAGTTCCCCATGAAAGAAAAAACAAATTCCCCACTGAAGAATTCCTTGTAGTATATTTATCCTAATCTCTCACCACACAAAAGTTTCCAGTGACTTGAGGCAGATTGGTAAGAGATACAAACTGTCAGGGACCAGGGAAAGGCAATTAGTAAATCACTTATCTCTTTTGTAATCACTGATGAAATCTCCTTTCTTTTTTTTCAGCCCCTACTGCTCACTCGCCCAAACAAGCAAGACATCACCTTGAAAATGAATGCAATTAATTATATTAGCTGAAGCTTTTAAAGCAGAATGGTTTCTCATTTACATTCCAGGCAGAAACTCAATAAGATTGCACCACTGTAAGGCTGATTGAACTGCTGCTGCAGTTAGACCAATATCCTGAAATCAAAATTATTTTAATGCTCATTATGAGATTTTTTAGAGCTAAGTACTTTGAACTGTTCATATTCTGAAGTAAAGCTGCAGTGAAAAGACTGGTGAAGGTAGTTTATTGTGTCAACTGAAGCTGAAATAATTCCCTTCCCTTCTGCACTGATTTCTCTGCTTACTTTTAACTCACCAAAAATTAGCTGAATTGTCTTACATGTCTGAACTCATTAGTAAAGATGCTATCCAAACCTCCAGCTTTCACCTGTCTACCTGAACACTTGCCCTCTCTTAGCAGAGCTGCAGCTCTGGTGGCATGAAAGGATTGCAGAGCTTATTATTCATGCGCAGGGATTTCTTGTTTTTACCTCCACACTGGCATAGAACTGGCCAGTTCAGCACTGTTGTGCTGCCTCAACAATAGCAGCTCAAAACAACAAACCCACTAGAAATTGTTAGACTGTCCTGGGTAACTGTGTTTTTGTAGCAAACTTTCAATTAGAGACAATAAATGAAGGCAGCAGTGATTATGGATGTATTTGGGAAAGTATAATCGGTTTGTGAGAGCATAATGGCTTTGTAAAAGCATTATTAGTTACAGGCATGTAAATAAGAAAGGGAAAAATGTAGATTAGTGTTTGGAACACAGGTTGGAGGATGAGGTAATGGCAGAAAAACTACATATAATTGTAAATTGGGTACATATTTGACAGGCCTGCAATCATCCTCCTGCAGAATTACACTTGGACCGTGGATGCACAAGAGGCTCAGCTGTGGTCCAGGCACTTGGCAGTCAGAGGTACAGAGGGGAAGAGCTCAATTTCTCAGCTCTAACAAGGAGACACCTACACAGTTAACCAATTTCCAGGAATAAGTGTATGCAAACTGAATGAAAAGACTTCAGTTACTGCCCAAAAAACCACCTATTAAATAAAGCATGGAATGAACTCTCAGGTTCATAGAATCTCAGAAAGGTTTGGAAGGAACCTTAAAGATCATGTCATTCCAACTCCCTACACCTTCCACTAGACCAGGTCAGTCCAAACCCTGTCCAGCCTGAATTTTGATAGGTTTTATCACTTTCTCTAGGTTCAAGCAGATGTAGGTGAATACACACGTAAAATGCACAGTGTAGTATTTGTTCTTGTAGGAAATTTGCCGTAACTCACTGAATTCTGTAGAGGGTACTGCATTGCACTGTTATGCCCCTGATGCTTCTCAGATTTCCTACCTGACCTTAGTCTTACAAAGTTTTAAATATAATTGCCAAATGAGTTAATATTTATTGCCTTGACTTTTGGAAAAATGAAAAGTATTCAGGAAAGGCAGGTAGGAGGATTAAGTCTGTTATCTCCCGAGCTAGAAAGAGAAATAAAGACAAGCATAGAGCTGTAGGATAACTAAAAACCTACTGTTGGTCACATGGTTTTAATTAAAGTAGAAAGGGAGAATCATTAGGCTGACTGCAGCTTGAGCAAAGAGTTAATTTCAGATAGGCATGTCAGTGGCTTCTCATTTTCCACAAAATATAGAGGCTGAGTGGAGTCTTTCTGAAGGACTCAATGCAAAGTTTTATTTTTAATAGGGAAGGTGTGAACTCTTTATTTCACAGGAAGGACATTGGTGATTCATCTACTTCTTAAGTCTTTCTCAGACAAAGGGAAAAAGAAATGTAAAGAGGTAGCTGATAGAATAAAAGCCAAAATACTTCTCAGTGTATTACCTGTACTGGAGAGGCTCCCAGAGCAGTGCCTGGGTCCAGATGAGAATTTCTGAGCAGTTCACACTTGTCTTTGGGCCAATGCCAACCAAAGATTTTAGTTAAATGTTTAGATCTCTTTGCTTAGAAGGATGTCTGAGGGGGCTAAACACAACCTAGACTCTGCAGGGATGTGGTGTATCGAGTTTAGGAATGGGCTGGACTAGATGTGTAAGTGTAGGCAGGACCTGTGTGTGTTCACAACAGGGAATGAGAGTTAGTTTTTGATTCAAGCCACATGTGTAAAACAATTACAGCATCCTGAAGATGATCTAATGAAGAGAAAGTTAAGCTTTTTGTCCTACCACACTGTAAATCTGCATGTGCACACAGAGCCACCTCTGGAATGGAGGGAGTGAGACAAGTTATCAGCTGCATACATTGATAACCTCCCAAGCTGACAAAACTTTTAGGGTACTGCACACTGGGATCCCACTCTGTATTATTCCATAGATTGTTGGCTCACTCTGTGTTATCCAGCCTGCAGCACAGGGCAGCAGTGAAGTCTCCCAAGCACTGTAACACTGACTTCTCTTGGAGCAGTCATGGACTTCTGTTGTACATCTAATAACATAGGATTAAGTCCTGAAACTTAATCCCTGGCTAGCTGTGTTCTCCTGAAGACAGGTATGGCTTTGTCAAGCAGCCTGGGACAATACTGCATAGAAGATGATCCACATACAGAAAGAAGCAGGGCAGACTGCTGATTAACTTGATGAGCTCATCAGTGAGAAGAGCTAAGATGGTAATCACAACAAAGCTCCAATCTTTTCCCAAGTATGTATGACTTTTACATTATTGTACCTGGCTAAAACACACATCTGCCAACACTGTGCACCTTGTCATACAACTCTATAGATTCCATAGGAAGCAAGATCTCACATTGGGAATGCATGGCAAGGATGGATGCAGAGACAGCAAGCTCCAGTCAGTGAAAGGTCTGGAGGGTCTGAGGCAGTGTCTGTTGGTGGAAGGTGTGAGACTGTGGTAAAAGTGACAGACATGAAACCATATCTTAACATGTTGGCAAACTTACTCCCCCTAGAAACTACAGGTTTAATAATACAACAAACCCACCTCAGAGGAAGACTAGTTTAAGAGCCCTGTGGCCCTAAATTATAGTGGATTTGGGTTTTGAGGGAGTTTGCCACTGTCTAGAGGGACATTTAATGAAGTTCTGAGATGCTTCCTTACCTTGTGTGTTAGAAGTTCCAATATTTGAGGAGAAAAAGGCTTCCTCTTCAAACACAGGATCAGAGCACAGGCTTTTTCTACTTCTAATAAGTAAACAGCTTGAATAGATTATGCTTCAAGTTTGAAAAACAAACCAGCAGCAGTGCTGTGAGGATGTGAATGTGGCCTGATTTGTGAAATCACAGTCCACCCTACTCAAACACTAAAGCATCAAGGACAGAGAAAGCCCAATGTGTAACAGCTCCTTATTTTACAGTGAGTTACAGCTCATTTGGAGCAGCACACTAATTAATACAATCAGAGGCAAAAGTTTCAGAACTCTCCCAACAGCACACATTAGCATATACTGCCGAGAGACTTGATAAAGTTCAAAGCTTATCTTGTAGCCTGCACACTCTGTGTTTGCTCAGAGCAGCAGCTGGCCAAGTGATCTCCCTTCTTCTCAAAGAGCAAAATTAAATTAGATTAGATCATCTTCTCTCCCTTGTAGAATTAGGATCGTGCTATGAAAACAAGCAAATTAGCTTTTGAAATCCTCTTTCTCACTCAAAGGCTACAAGGCTGAGGAGTGCTCTCTGTACCAATTCAGCTGAGATGCAGGAGTGTGCTTGTCCTGTTTTCCTGGCAAGCTGAAGGAAAGAGTTCTACACATCTGTCTCTCCCTGGGCTTGAGGTTGTGAGTCACAGATTCTGAGGGATGAGGCCAAAGAAGGGAACAAAGGAGAAAAGATAATGAACACAAAGTCTTGAGAAAATACACACAGAAATCATAGAATCACTGACTGGCTTGGGTTGGAAGGGACCTTAAAGACCATCTTGTTCCAACCCCTTGCCATGGGCAGGGACACCTCCCACTAGACCAGGTTGCTCCAAGCCCTGTCTAACCTGGCCTTTTACTTCTAGACAAAGTAAGACTAGAAATATGAATGTAGTATGATAAGAAAAGCTCAGAGCATAAGAAAACATCAGTAAAAATGTAGGGACCAGGATTTTTTTGGATTGAAGAACAACAAATGTTTATGGATAGATAATGAAGAGTTTTAGCCCAGATCAGTGTTGCCAGATGCCATATAAAAATCCAACAAATGCACAACCATGAATGAAGTTCAAAGGGGCCCATATAAATGAGATCCTGGATTTAAAATCTACCTTCTAGAGCTGATTCACTGCACACCAAGCTGTGAGGTCAGTTGGCACGGACACACTTAGACAAGCTGATAAAGACCCATCCCCATTCAGTTACCATGCTGCAGCAATCACACACTCCAGAAGACCATCCTATGCAATCTGTTGTAGATGAACAGCTAATGAGAACTAAGCTAAACCACTTTTTTTCCTGGTTATGATTCTTCTTTGAATATTCCCACAATTATACTGTTAAACAACTTAAACCTATAAAACTGAAAGGGGGAAAGACATTCGTCTGCCATGGACAGATGGAGTAGTAAAACTGGCCATGAGATAGCACAGCAATATCCATGGTACAATCTTCACTCAGTCACCCTAGACTGCACCAAATGCAGCAAGAAGTTAATTTAGCTTATAGTTTGTTTGGTTTTTAATACCTTGATTATATCCTATTAGGCTGGAGGTGAGGGAGAAGGTGATTTGGGTTTTATTGCCAAATTTCTTCACAGCGTGATCTTCATTCCCATAACTGGAGCAGATTAGAAGATGAAGATAATATTGCAGAAAAAAATACCAAACAAAAAAAAGTTTCAAAAACATGGAAAACAAGAGGGATGGAGTGAAAGGAAGCTTCTGGAAGGTTTTTGTGGTATCTGACTGGTGAGTTTATGGGGCAGCCTCCTGAAGTAACAGTTATGCTGTGACAATGTTAATCACACTACTTAAAGCTTTACTAACCTGGGTGTTAAAGATGTGTAGTACGGAAGGAAATTGAAAAATGGAAGTGCTGCATAAACTTCAGTACATAAAACATTTGCTCTAAAGCACTTTAAAATGACTCAGAAACAGCTCTGCTATTTCATGGCTCTGAAGACAGCAGGCCACTCACTGCCTCCAAGTTACTCTGTCATCCACACAGTTTCTGCTGCTGTGTGTGCCAGGGCAGAGTGGGAAGGTTGGATAAAACACCCTGACTCTGCCAACATCCATACAAGGCAATAGATGATATTTTCAAAGATCAAAGGGATGTGCTCAGATCTTCAGTGTTAAGGATAATCTTGTTTTAGAAGGAAGACATGAGCCAAGGAAGTTCTTAGACACCTGAGCTGTGATGCAGGTTTCCTACTGTGCTACCCTTACTACATCCTACTGATCAACACTGACATTTCCTTCATATGCTTTCACTGGAAGTAATTCCAAAGTAGAAGATGGGAGGAAAATACTGTTTCCACCACTGGAAAGATAAATCCTCTTTACAGTGACAGCAAAGCATCTTTGTTCCATCCATATGAGGCTTACCCAAAGCACCAAGGGTGAGAGCTGCCAACAAGGGCTTGACACCTCTCTGTATTTATAGACATTTTACTAATTAAAAGGCAAGCATTTCTCAAGGTAAAAAGGGCTTGTGTTAGGGCCTGAAATGTCTCAATTTCCTGTGAATTCCCTCTGACTTGGTTGGTGCCATTTTTCCTGCAGCTGTTCATTCAATTGAGAGTTCACGTCATGAAACATGACAGGGAGAAAAGAGCCGATGAGAATTCAGTGAATACAGCTTTTCATTTGAAAAGATCCTCAAACACATACAATTGCTTTCTTTTGCTTAATTTTCCACATTCAGAAACATAATTGCATTTATTTTTCCAGTCAATACTGAAAACAAGTGATAATTTGTAATATTCCAACTTTCCATCTCAAAGGAATACAAGCACAACAGTTTGCACTCCCTTCTAAAAGAGGTGAATGACATGGAGGAGATTGGATTGCCAATGCAAGAGATGCACATGTTATTTTTCCCCATGAGAATATATTCATATTGTTGCTATCAACTTCCTTTTGTACATGTATAAATGACTCTAAGAGAATAAGACTTAAAGCCAGCATTTTTCATGTGCCAAATTACATGCACTAAATACCTAATACTGGCAATAGCAAATGCTAATATTTCCTAAGCATGAAAAATGAACTCTCTTTTTCCCCTCACAAATTCTCAATAGCAACAGTTCTCACTGGAACCAGTGATCAGAGGTTGTTATTACCATTCCATCAAACAATCTGTATCCTTCTAATTAAACAGTAAAGCATCTGAAAATCTGCTCATTATGAGTCTCCATCCTGTTTATTTTGAAGCTGGTGCAAAGACATCTAGTTATTTCACTATACACTGAATAGGGCCTATAGTTAAAAAACTGCATTTGTTAAATGATTCTTAACACTGGAATCTTGGATACTGTGCCATACATTTGTACTCAGATGCTGAGAGTATGTGGTGGCTCGAGTTGGAAGAAAAGAAAAATAAGAGAGAAGAAAGATGAGAGTTCACTGGGAAAAAAAAGACAGTAAAAGGGAAAAAAGGTAGTGCATTATCCAGACAATCCACTGCAGCACACAGTCACTCTAAGAGATTACACATAGCTCCCACTGAATTTAGGAGACTTGAGGAGAATTCCATTGACTCTATGTTAAACAGCTGCAAGAAGCTGAACATTCACACAGACAGACTTAGTTCTGCTAAGGCTCTGCTATGAAAGCTCATGAGGGGCTGAGCAACAGCCTTAACAATACTTCTTGCCTTTCCTGTATCCTGCTCAGCCTCTGCTCTGAATCCCTATTTAATGCCTCAGTTGCTTTCTTGAATCAATACTGAGGAGCAATTTTGTCTATGACTTCCCCAGCATCAACTTTTGTAAATCCTTAGCTGTCAACATTTGTCTGTTCATTCATGACCTTCTCCTTCCCTTTGTGAAATCTGGTCTGTCCTGACTTTGGCCATCTGCCCCATGCAGGTTCTCAGATCATTCTTCTCTTGGAACTTCTTTTCTGCTAGATTTTCTCATCTCTAGATTGCTAAGAACCTTCCAGGATAATGAAAAAACACCCAATGGAGAGTTCAGGGGGGGAAGAAAAAAATCAGAATTCTATGTACTTAAAAATTCACTCTTGAAAGGTTGAGACAAATGTTTTAGCTCTCTCTAGACACTATTCCCTAATCCTGTCCTAACAGACAGGATTAATAATACTTCATGAGGAACACAGACTGTGTGCTAGGATGCTGAGAGGCACCAGCTCCTGCTAGAGCCAACAGGTACTGAGAAAAATTAATGTTTGAGTGCTGAAACCATGCAGGAAAAACAGGTACAACAGCAGCTTTCTTGTCCATCCTCCCAGTGTGAAGCTGAATGATGTTATGGCAGTGCTTTAAAAGTGTCATGGTCTCACTAATGGTGATAATGGAAAGGTCCTGACACACACAAACAGCTCTGTTTCTGGCAGCTCTCACAGAAAAGGGGTCAGGAACAGCCTGACAACAGTTCAAACGTACCATTTAACACATCAAGGTGCAGGAACTGCATGTGTTCCCAACAGACAGCAATCCCTTCAGGGTCATTAAAACACTTCCTACGAGTCATTCCATCAGGCTCCTTTGATACCCTTTCTTTACACCATATGTGTTCAGAGAGGGCTGCACATCCTCACTGAGCTTTATTTCAGTGCCCAAACACTACCTCCACCCAAGGGGAAGGATGATTCTGCTGACCTCTCGCAGTGCTACATGAGGAGAAATCCTCTCTCACATTTGTGATGTGAATGACACAGAATTAAAACCTGCGATGTAATTTCCTTTCAGCAGACACCTCTAGAGAGGTAAATGTTCTTAATTAAATCAACTCTTGCATCTTACACCATGGAATCACGGGCTAAATACTTATCTCCTAACTGTCATACAGTTAATTTACAGGTCTGCAGTTTCCCAGGTCAAACAGTCCTTTGCTGTTTCTGTTCCAGCCAAAACTAGTACGTTCAGTCCCAAAAGAAAGGTTCTACTTGGTGTCAGAGCACAGGAACACAAGAGAGAAAACAAGTATTTGGCAAGAAATGCTCTGAAGACTAATGGCTCCAAGTTGTTACCCATATGAAATCAGTTCTGTGCAGAAGTAGTAATTGCTCATGGTCTTCATTGCTGAGTAAGAAAAATTGTCTGTATCTGCAGGTAGGATTTAGTTACTCATAACCCAGACCAGATATGAGATAGAAAAAAAATATCATAGAATCAGATAATGTTAATGGTTGGAATGGACCTTAAAGATCAGTTAGTCCCAACCCCCTGCCCTGGGTAGGGACACCTCCCACCAGAGCAGGTTGCTCAAGGCTTCATCCAACCTGGCTGTGAACACTGCCAGGGCTGGGGCAGCCACAGCCTCCCTGGGCAACGTGGGACAGTGTCTCACCACCCTGACAGGAAAAGTCTTCTTCCTAATATCTAGCCTAAATTTTCCCTGCTTCAATTTGAATCCCTTATCCCTTGTCCTGTCATTGCAGTTCCTCACCAAGAGTCCCTGTGCAGCTTCCCTGGAGTCCCTTCAGCTCCTGGCAGGTTGCTCTGAGGTCTCCACACA
>NW_008661945.1:6387-15356 GCF_000695815.1 Acanthisitta chloris | reverse complement strand
CCTTCTTACATTGAGGGCACCAGAACTGTGTGCAGGACAGCTAAATCACAGAATGGTTTGGGTTGGAAGTGACCTTAGACATCATCTCATTCCAACCTCTCCCATGAGCAGGGACACCTTCCACTAGACCATGTTGCTCAGAGCTCCACCCAGCCTGGCTTTGATCACTTCCAGGGATGGGGCAGTCACAGCTTCTCTGGGCAATCTTAGTGCTTGGATTTGAGCAGCAATTACAGAATGAGTTCTAGGAACCATTTAGAGTCTGGAGAGAGTAAAATAGAGCAATTGAAAGCTGTAGTGCAGAAAAAGTTCTCTCTAGTTGCTTGCAAGGTTATATTCCTCCCAAAGCTATATTCATAAATAGGCCAAAATAGTACACTTTCCTGGAAGTCTAAACACTGGCATGCACATCTGCTAAAATAAATCCAAAAGCAATCAACCCCAAAAAACTCAGGTTAGTATAAAATAGGGATGAAATTCAGGAAATGGGAAAGAAATATGTAAGAAAGAATCTCAAAATTCAGACAATAAAGCTTCAGAGTAAATAGCAAAATAAAAACACATAGGGGAAACTTTCCAGAGATCTCTTTCTGTTTAGACCTTAACAGCTGAGAAATGACTTGGAGGGAGTTCATTACTGAGCCCCAGACTGATCTATTTTCTTGCCTGGAAGTGAAAGAGTAGGGAGAAACATATTTGACTCATTCTTAGTAATCTCTCCTGCATAAAATATTTTTGAAGGAAAAAAAAATATACAGACACAGCCAAGCCAAAATCTTTTCTCCCTCTCAGACAAAATTGGATCATGATTCATCACACACACAGTTGGATTTTAATTTATTCCTTTAACAAGTTTCTTTGTGTATTTTCTTGTAAGCAAAAATTAATACACTCAGACACGGGAAAATGTTAATTTTATTCCATAGCCTTTCAAATTTACAAATGTTGAGTCTAACTCCTCTTGGCACTGCTTCTAGCCTGCAGGAAACAGAGACAAACGTCTGACCTATGCTCAGAGGTTCTCTGGCCTTTGTAGAGGTTAACACTTACCTTCAGCTCTCATCTCCTCAAGGAACTGAAAGGATCCTGCCCATGCAGTGTGGGCATGGATGGCCAATTATCACCTTCCTGAAGGTAAGTTGTTGGATAATTATTCATTCACTCATGCTGTAACTCCATGGTGCCACTCACAAGAAGAGGAAGGTGACACAGGAAAGCGTTTGGCCTGTTAAACTCGGATAAAACTTGGCTCAGTTCAGTGGAGCCCAAGTAGAATTTAGCCATCTGGAATTCATAGATTCATCAGGCCTGTGATGTGCACCTGCTAAATGCGCAGTTCACGAAGCAACACTAATGATGATGACCCTTCTGTTGTTTCTGTGAGAAGCTCAGAGAGCCTTCAAGTTACTGGAACAAAGGAACACGCCCTATTAGATACAGGAAGAGTCTCTATCCCTCATCGCTGCTGCAAGAGGAAGGAGATTCTGCTGTGATTCCTCAGTGAGGTCGTGCTGTGCATTCAGTGCACACACTGTACAGCTCCAGAGCTGGGTGCACCTCACTGGGACACAGGATGCTGACTCCATAAAGCAGCACTCAGATCCCATTTGGGCCTGAATCTTGCCCACTATTATCTCAAAACAGCCACCACGGCTGGAGTTCTGTACATGTATAAATGATTGGCAGAGGTTTAGATTCGACATAAGGAAAAATTTCTTCACTGAAAGGGTGGTGAGGCATTGGAATAGACTGCCCAGGGCAGTGGTGAAATCTTTAAAACATGTGCACTTGTGGCACTTGGGGATGTGGGTTAGTGGTAGACTGGGCAGTGCTGGGTTAATGGCAGGACACAATGATCTTAGAGGTCTTTTCCAACCTTATTGACTCTATGAAAGATTAAAATGCCCCAATTTCTGCCACTAAACCACCTTTGGTTGATAACAGGTCCTGTTGCTCTTTGCAGGTAATCTGTGGACCCTTTGTGGACCAAGCAAGCAAAGCAAGGCAATTTGCACTTGCTAAATAACATCGTGTTGTCATTCTGAATACTATCATTTTTGCCAAACATTTTCCTTATCCCTGTATTCCTAATATCTACACTTGTGTTTTCTACACAAACAGAATGTCTCTTAGAAAGCAATTTGATAAGAAGCCACAGTGATATGGAGCATGCACAGAGATCCATATCTATGGACATAGACAAACACCTATACACAGCTTCTCTCCTAAGAAATGCTGGATATTTCTATGAAAGAAAAGTATTGCTTGCTCTAAATATCAATTTACACACGTGAAGGGAAGGGAGAAGTCAGGCAGATGGGGCCAGAGCTTCAGTCTCTATGCTGAGGCTTCTCTGCTAACTTGGAACAAGGAAACTTCACACAAGTCAATCTGAGCTTAACAGTAAATCTACCAGCAAAGAATGCAGCTGTACAAATGCACAAGACATGATGCCTTTGTATGCAGCTAGAATTGTATTTAATACAATTAAAGTAATTACTTCAGTCTAGTCAGCTCTGGTTAAGTCTCCATTGGAGTTAATTAGCAAATGATGGGAAAATACTTTGAATGTTACATGTTAAATACTTTCACTATTAATATTATTCTTATAACTGCTGCAAGAGCAGCCAGGACTAGGCTCCTTGGAATGCTGCAATGTGGTAACATGGAAAATAAGATCAGAACTCTGACCTGGCTGGTTTAAAACATATTTCCTTTTGGTGCTAGCCAAGCATCTGCTTCAAAAAGCACAAAAAAATCTCAAGCCTTGTTTGCATAGAATCACAGAATGGCTTGGGTTGGAAGGGATTATCTAGACACCTTCCACTAGCCCAGGTTGCTCCAAGCCCCATCCAACCTGACCCTGAACATTTGCAGGGATGGACCAGTCACACCCTCCCTGGGCAACCTGTGCCTCACCATCCTCACAGGGAAGAATTTTACCACCAAGGAAATAACTTCTGTGATCCCACACACACCACACATCCATCTCACATCATCTAATACCAGCACTTAAAGACTGAGTATTTGCAGAAAAAGAGGAATGAACATGGCAAGATGGAAGGAAAGAGGTGCAGGAGGAATCTAGTTGTTGTACTTTGAACTTTTCCAAGAGAATTAGCCCTGTCCTTGCCAGCACTGCCAGGCAGAGTATTGAATCTGTGCTTGGTAACACAACTGGAGGCAAATACCCCAAAAAGATGAGAAAGTAATGATTGAGAATATAGGGAAGGAAATGAGATCTGGAATTAAGAAAGGTTAAAAGGACTGAGGCACATTTAGCTCTGCAAAACAAGGACTTAACTGCATGCAACTATACAACAAAGCTTACAAGAGAGAGCAACAACTGATTATTCTCCCTAGCCAAAAATGGAAGAAAAAATGAGATGAAGCCATAGAAAGGAAAATGAAGGATTGAGAAGCTTTAAAATTCAAAGAGTGGAACAAGAAGCCCAAAAGCTGCAGAATACTCATCACTGAGGGTATTCAGGCTTAAGTAAACACCCATCTGTTAAAGAATATTTTGTTATAATCACTCCTGCTATTGTGCAGGGAGGTGGAACCAGAGTCCCACTGAAGTCTGGGGGTTGGATACCTACAATTCATGTCTTTCACGTTTTTGAAACATTTATTCAGAACAACAAACATCTGGTTCTTAATCCCCCAATTAACACTGTTTCCAGCCCTAAGGAATTAATCATAGAATTCATGGGAAACAGTTTATTTGCTGGCAGTGGAGTAAAACAAATTGCCTACAAACTTCTACATTGCTAATGGAGCAGTTTAATTGCCTTTTTTTTTTTTTTGACGTTTTAATTAAAAAAATAAAGACTCGAAAGGCATCCCTGGGCAGAGACCTTTGCAGTGTGTCAGCAGAGAATTACACAACACGAGGGACTCAGGCTCTCATTCACAGGACTGACCTCCTTTGGAGAGCACTTGGAGATCTAGCAATGAAGAGTGCTGTAAAAATGGCTAGATAGCATCATTAGTATTCAGGCAGACACAATCCTGTGTCTTGGTGGAATTCAAAGGGATCTGCTGGTACTTAGGAAAGCCAAAACGTTTTCCAGAGGAAAGGGCTGAGCAAGGAGGAGCTGGTCATGCTTCCAGTGCTGCAAACTGGCTAATTATCACTGAACCAACCTAATTTCTGCTCACATTTTGGTTTTACCATTTCCACAGTGTAGCATTTTAATCTATTTCCAGCTATAAAAATAAGGCAGTGTTTAAAATACCCTCCTGATAATGAAAATCTACTTTACTGTGTGTGTTCTCAGAACCCTGTTGACACTCCTGCTGCCACTCCTCCTGCTAAGGAGCTTTCCTGGCTGTGGGTGGTCACCAGATGCCTATTCCATAACACCTCTTGTTACCACCTCTTACACCCAGTGGATTTGCATCCTGCTGCTCTCAGCTGCTATGGAGAAATTAAATGGAATGGAAAGTCAATCACCACATGTGAAATTAAATGGAATGGAAAGTCAATCATCACATGTTCTAGTACTCTGGCTTTAAAGAAGTGCTGGAGCAGGTCCAGAGAAGAGCAGTGAGGCTGGTGAAGGGACTGGAGCACAAGTGCCATGAGGAGAGGCTGAGGGAGCTGGGGGTGTTCAGCCTGGAGAAGAGGAGGCTCAGGGGAGACCTTCTCACCCTCTGCAACTCCCTGACAGGAGGTTGGAGTCAGGTGGGGGTTGGTCTCTTCTCCCAGGCAACCAGCAGCAGGACAAGAGGGCACAGACTCAAGCTCTGCCAGGGGAGGGTTAGGTTGGGTATTAGGAAGAGATTTTTTACAGAGAGAGTGCTCAGGCATTGGAATGTGCTGCCCAGGGAGGTGGTGGATTCACCCTCCCTGGAGGTTTTCAAGCTGAGACTGGATGTGGCACTTAGTGCCATGGCCCAGTAACCACAGTAGGGTTGGACTTGATGATCTTGGAGGTCTTTTCCAATCTGGTTGATTCTATGATTCTATGTCCCTGCTTGCAGGAGTGGAATGTGCTGTTCATCAGGTTATTCACCTGTTTTGGGCACTAGATGAATTTAAAGTAAACAACTTGTATTCTCACCAAAGAGATCTTCAAAAAGTAACTCACACAAACAATGTGCATTATGATTCTATCCAGCCAGAGACTCTCAATAATAGCTCTGAACATCTCTGCTAGCTTCAGGGAGTCTAACTGACCACTCTAATTTGCTTCAAGGTTAGCATGATTTGGACAGATCTTGAAAACACGTTTTTGTTACTAGGCCCTTCTGTACCCATTTTCGTGGTCCATCTTTTCCCACCTACTGATTTTGCCTTTTGTTCTCTGTGAATAGTCCTAGAACATCCATCAGCACCACGAGGAACTGACTCATTTCCCCTCACGCTCCTTAACATCTCTTTAGATAACATTTCTTTATCAACTCATTCCAACTTAATGTCTTTACCTTTCCATCTTTATTAAATTTGCAGCTGCTCTAACATCTTCACATATTTATTAGTGATACTTGATATCAGGGAATGATGGATTAAGGGGGAAAACACAAAGCTCTGTATTTATTTAGTTTTGGAGAAATAATGGTGAAAGCCTTGTTAAAATATTACATGGTAGTGTTTTGGGCTTGACTTTATATCAGTTTGAAGGTTTTGGGTGGTGGTGAAAGCTGTTTGTTTCTTTAGGTTTGGTTTGTTGGGTTTTTTAATCATGCCATTCCAGATTGTTGTTTATCTATTGTTGTTTAGTTTGGATATTTGGAAAAATTTCTTGACTGAAAGGGTTGTTAAGCCCTGGCACAGGCTGCCCAGGGAAGTGGTGGAGTCACCATCCCTGGAAGTGTTCATAAAACGTGTAGATGTGGCACTTGGGGACAAGGTTAGTGGTGAACACAATGGTGCCAAGTTTATGGTTGGACTCCATGACCTTAGAGGTCTTTTCCAGCCTCAATAATTCTATGTATTCTATTGAATTCTCCATAGTTCCAGCATACTACAGATGCCAACACACCTTCATGCAGAAGCCAGGAATGGTTTGCCTTAATATTTACAGTTGACAGATTATTGAACACATCCAGTATAAGTCATATAAACCTTCTCTATTTATTTCTTACTTTCCAAACTTCAAATTGCATCAAAATTGTGTATATGCTCCTATTTCTTCAGATGTCTCTGGGATCAGTTAATTCAAAGACCTGCCATGTCCCTCTAGCTTGATCTTTACCAGGGACAAGGAACAGGAGACAAGTGGGTAGAAGCTGAGGGACCAGAGACAAAACTTGCATCATTAAGAACACAATAACATCCAGAATCATTAAATACCTTCTTAAATACAAGAAATACATTCTTTAAGACCAAACAACTGCAACTTCTCCAATTAACTTCTTTGGAGGTGCCACAGCCAAGAGATACCAAGTGTTGCACAACTTTGACGGTTTCTGTTCCGAACAATTTCCAGCAATAAAACAACTTTAAAACCATAGAACTTACACAGTCTTTCATGAGGGAGCAAACACAGCTAGGCTGGTGTCTCGTGCGCTTGGTTTTTACTGACAAGCACCCAGGGATGAAGCCTGGGCTGTCTGTCAATGCCTACAGCAGGGAGCTATTGTTGCAGCAGCTCGACACGGTGTCCTTAGCAGGCAGCCAGCAATTACAAGTCTCTTATCCCAATAATTACAGGCATAAGAATACCTCTTGAACAACATTATATTCCAGTTCAGCCATGGAGCTCGTGCTCTCACAGTTCAATGCACTAACCAAAACAAATACTTCTTTTTCAGGAGTGAATTCAAAGTCTTCCCTGGCTGGTCAGGTCTGTTTGCCACTGTGTGCCTTAAAAAGGTTTGTGCTGATGGTTTAGGTGGCAACCTAAACTAGGATTTTTACAATACTTTAGTGTGCTTTCTTGTACCAAGCTCTTTTTCAAGGTGAATTAAGCATGCCACAGCACTTCCATTAAGGCTAGAGAATTTATTCCCATATACAGCATAATGGTAACTTCCAATGAGAGACAAAACTTGGAAATTACCTTCACTGTGAGGTCTTCAAAGAATATTCCAAATATCACATGGAAGATTATGCTAATCTCAATATATAAATTAGAAACTCTGGTAACTCTCTGCTGACAATGTTTTTCTTGTCTATGAAAATTCCCCTGTCTGAAGGCTCAACCTAATCAAGCACTAGGTACTACAACTAGTTCTTCAGACATTTTCTTGTCTTGCTCAGAATTAGAATTTAAAGCAATCACTTAAGAGCTAAATGGTAACTGGAAGGTCCAGTACTCCCAGACATTACAAAGCTTTACTTTTTCTGGCCTCTCCAATATATACCTCCCCAGATAAGCTCTCTGATCCCAAAACACACAAAAAGTGGGCCAAAACTTAATATATTATAGCTGAAAATATTTCCCCTCTGTTAATTGAGAAATAAACCCAGAATAAGGGATATAAAATGATCCAGCAAGGACATCAAAGTGCCAAATGTTCTAAACAGTCATCTCACATTTATGAATTGTGTTGTCAGATTATTTTGAACACAAATTTGACTTCTTATCACGGACTAAAGTCCCACCCCACTACTGTGGGTACCCAAACCCACACCCATTTAGGAAGAGCAGCTGATTCCCTCTGAGAATTACATCTCCTCACTGTTGCTGAGGCTTCTCACTCACCAGTTGGGACAGCAGGATCCATTGTTGGCTTTTCCCAGGTGTTGATTTGCTCCCAAGTAAATCCATTGGTTCCCAAGGCGACACTATAGCCACAGTTACTGTAGTGCTCATCAAACGAACAACCACCTAAAACCCAAGAAAAAATAATACAATCTTGTGTTAATTATTTCTGTTTATGATAGGTCATTTACTTCAATATTTTGTGCCCAAGCTTATACAGGAAACAAAGGGATAAATAAAAGTAATTTCCTGAACATAAGTTTTCAGGCAGCAGAGGATCCAATACTGTCATACTTTCCATGGTGTATATCAGTTGGAAGCCTTAGTTTTCTTTCCTTCACACTACTGATTCTGAGATCAGTTCCCTTTGTTTCCACTTACTATCTTTCCATTTTGAAGACCAATTGCCCATGATGTGGCACATGCAGAAATATCTGTGTTTGGGCCCAGTAACAGAGGCTTAATTACATAAATCTCCAAGTCACATAGTAAAAAAATAAATAAAAGAGGAATGAGGAATGTAAATGGTAAACAAACACAGCATCACTGTTCCTGTAGGGAATCCTCACTTCTTTTGGCTTTTAAGCTTTAAATTCCACAAGGTTGGGTTACACTTATGGAAAGTACAACCTTCCTTTGAACCTTCTCTCAGGGCATAACAACACGCAGCTCTGTGTGGCACATGACCATTCCTCAAGGTCTTTCCAGTCAATACTTTGGAGTACAACCCTCTAGTTTTGTTGACAAGAGAATAAGAAGCAGCAGATGGTAACTGGCATTCACACCTTCCAGACTGTTGACTAAGTGATCTTTGCTGCAATTCCTGAAATACTTGGAGGCAGTTAATTCTCATAAATAACTTGGCAGCTGCCTGAACACTTGTGGATCAAGGGAAATCCAGGAACAGTGGAATGAAATTTTAGAATTTAAGATTTTAGAAACATGTCACACTGACAAAGCAAGATAGTTTACTCCCCAGGATATTCCTACACTGGTGTCCCTTATGTTACCTTATGTACATTCCTCTTGGTATTCATCCAGCTTAGTCTGCAAAACATATTTCAGTTGAGGAACCATTAGATCAGGCAGTCTGGATCTCTCATTCATGACCTCAGTCTTGCCAAGAGTATCTCTGTACTGCTTTGGTTTTCTCTTAAGGATGCAAGGATAATTCTTCTCTACAGATGCATCCTCCAAAGTCAACTGGACACATCTAACATTCCAGAGCTGCAAGGACTGAGCAATGCTCAAGGCAACAGTTAGTTGCCCTGCCAGCCAAACTGCCAATTGCTCCTGACACTCACCAGAGTTACAGAC
>NW_008661945.1:0-6355 GCF_000695815.1 Acanthisitta chloris | reverse complement strand
TCTTTCCCACAGGCTGCACTGCCTGCACACACACAGTGAATACTGGGCCAGCAGTGATCTGTGGTTCCTTTGCAACAAG
Source organism: Acanthisitta chloris (assembly GCF_000695815.1). Classification (NCBI taxonomy): domain Eukaryota; kingdom Metazoa; phylum Chordata; class Aves; order Passeriformes; family Acanthisittidae; genus Acanthisitta; species Acanthisitta chloris. The sequence goes on along the minus strand of NW_008661945.1, from coordinate 6,276 downwards.
GATTACCCAACACTGGAGATATTAAGGCCTTCTTTAATTTTCACCTATATTTATTCTCTAGCTTCTGAGAAAGCCCTAACGTGTCTCAGTTCCTATAGAACCCTCATAAATTACAAATATACACCAGAACTGAGCACAGGATTCAAGGTGTGGCCTCACCAGTGCCGAGTCCAGGGGCAGAATCACCTCCCTGGTCCTGCTGACCACACTGTTCCTGATCCAGGCCAGGATGCCATTGGCCTTCTTGGCCACCTGAGCACACTGCTGGCTCATGTTCTGACCCCCCAGACCCTCTCGCGCTGGGCCCTCCCCAGCCACTCTGTCCCCAGCCTGGAGCTCTGCATGGGATTATTGTGGCCAAAGTGCAGGACCAGCACTTGGCCATGTTAAACCTCATCCCATTGGAATCAGCCCATCTATCTCTCCAGCCTATCCAGGTCCCTCTGCAGAGCCCTCCTGCCTTCCAGCAGATCGACACTCCTCCTCAACTTTGTGTCATCTGCAAACTTGCTGATGCTGCACTCAATCCCCTCATCCAAATCCTCAACAAAGATATTAAAGAGAACTGGGCCCAGCACTGACCCCTGGGGAACACCACTAGTGCCCGGACAACAACTGGATGCAGCACCATTCACCATCACTCTCTGGGCCAGCCAGCCAGTTCTGAGCCCAGCAGAGAGTGACCTATATTGAATAGTTTCATTATAAGCAGATCTGATTACAGAACACTGGAGTATCTCTCTTACAAGGAAACGCTGAGGGAGTTGTGCCTGTTCAGCCTTGAGAAGATACAACTGAGAGGAGCCTCAACCGTGTCTGTCAGTGTCTGCAGGGAGTGTGAGAGGATGGATCAGGCTCTGCTCAGTGGGGCCCAGCAATAGGGTAAGAGGCAACAGGCAGGAACTGATGCTCAGGAAGTTCCACCTGAACATGAGGAAGAACTTCTCTCCTGCGGCTGAGGGAGTTGTGCCTGTTCAGCCTTGAGAAGATACAACTGAGAGGAGCCTCAACCGTGTCTGTCAGTGTCTGCAGGGAGTGTGAGAGGATGGATCAGGCTCTGCTCAGTGGGGCCCAGCAATAGGGTAAGAGGCAACAGGCAGGAACTGATGCTCAGGAAGTTCCACCTGAACATGAGGAAGAACTTCTCTCCTGCGACTGAGTGCCCAGGATGTAGGATCAGGACCTCCAGAGTGGATTCTCCATCACTGGAGGTATTCAAGGACCATCTGGACAAAATCCTGTGCCATGTGCTCTGGGACAGCCCTGCTGGAGCAGGGAGGTGGGACCAGATGACCCATTGTTGTTCCTTCCAACCTGACCCATTCTGGGGTTTTACAAACCCTTGCAAGCTTGCCTATTTCACTAGTTCCTACAAATATTCGAGTTATGATTTCACAATATTTTACTAATTCTTGCTTTCCTGCACTTGTGCAGCTTTCCCAGCTGTCAAACCCAGCAGGATTACACTTCAACTGTTGCCCTCTTTTTTCTTTTTCTTCAAAATATAATATAGGTGAAAAAGTTCAAAATTAAAATACTGAACACACTCATTAAAAAGTTGAAGGGAAAATACAGCTGTTCTGGATCGTGTGGGAGTGAGCACTGCATCTCAAAGTCACCTCTATCACAGTGAGCAGGTGTGAGAGACTGTACCCAACACTGCTCAGCCTCCACACAGGGCATTCTCATTTGGAGAGATGCACTTTAATAGCATAACTTCAGACAGAAACCATCACCACACACCCTCTCTTCAGCACACAGGCTGTCTCAGAGCTATTACTTTGAAGGAATTGTAAACAAATTCTCTGATGGAGTTTGACAATTGTATGAGGTCTCCTGTACACAGCAAAAATTGCACAGGAGCAGCTACAAAGTCCCAGAAGCAGAACAAGCAATAGTAGCAAAATCTGGGCTAGCAATCCTCATTTAACAGGGAGTGTAAGTGTCAATATCTTGGCATAATCAGCTAAACAGGTTGTTTTATCCACACTGAGGATTGTGAAGTTAGAGGAGCCAGAAAGGGGAATACACTGAGAACTCCTGGAAATTAATTGGGAGCTTCCACTGATAAGAGACAACACCCAAGGAAGCTTTAAAGTGCATTGTCTGAAAGTCAGAGCTAACCTTGTAGTACAGCTGAATAAGAAAGGGAAGGATAAACCATGGAAAGACTTAGAAGTGGCAGCCAGAGGCCTATATTTTAAAAAAGGAAAAGGTTAGTGGAGAAACCTCCAAACACAGAGTGACAGAGCAATAATACAAAAGGGTGGATTTACTAGAGGCAGCAGAATTGCTGCTTGGAGGGGAATTTGCAAGGTGAAAAAGCTGGAGTCAATTTTCAGGGCTGGCTGTGTGAATCCTGGGTACTGAGAGCAGGGCAGTATCCATTTGCTTCTTCCTCTAGTGTGTTGAGAGCAGAATGAAAAGTGAAGACAAGGCTCAGCTGGGACCCAGAGCTATAGTAACTTGTGAGCTAAAAAGTCAACTCCTCCTCTCTTCACACTATTACAGGATGTGTTGTGTTATGAACAGCAAAGTGGAAGGAAAGTATGACAACATCCAGAATCTTACAGATTTGGGAGTTACTCTAATAGATATAAAATCACAGAATGGTTTGTGTTGGAAGGACCTTAAAGACTATCTTGTTCCAATCCTTTGCCATGGGCAGGGACATCTTCCACTAGCCCAGGTTGCTCTAAGCCCCATACAACATGGCCTTGGACAGCTCCAGGGATGGAACAGCCACAACTTCTCTGGGAAATCTGTGCCAGTGCCTCAGCACCCTCTGAGTAAAAAAAAAAATACTCTCCCTTATATCCAATCCTTGGTAAAGCAAATCAGTCACAGTGGTTTGTGTCAGTATCTGCCAAATAAGTACATCATGGGTGGCCTTAGTCCTGTCTTTTTTGCAGGACATGGCAGATGTGGCATTACATACTGTCAGCCAAATTCAGAAATTAAGAGATTAAGAGAGTTAAATCCACTTAAGGAGGAATAGTAATGAGCAGATGTGTTACTTCCCCTGATGTCAGGGTAATACTCATCCTATGTGGATACCTATGAATTATACCTATATATACACTAGAACATAAAGATTAGGCAAAAAGATTAGATCCATCCTGATAATAAATCATCCACTGCTGAAATCTATCTGCTTGGCAGCAGAACAGTGCTAGTCATGAGCATAGGAAAAATAATCTCAAATGGAAGGCAAAAGATACCACAAAAGGAATTTAGCTCCCAAGTTTGCACATTATCATTTTAGCCATATACCACAGAGCTGTTTGAGGAAAATGAAAACATTTACACATTTAGCAAAATGGGGTTCTGGGTCCTCATGAATTGTTAACAAGAATGAGGGTTTTTTAGGACACAAATTGGGTTCTTGGAGTCTTTCCCTTGCCTGGCTGAAAATTAAACAGTGACAAATGCAGTTGCTCAGTGGGGCAAAAGAGGAAATGGAGATGACTGATAGCATTAGATAACACATGTGGTGTTGATCCCTTTACACAAAATAAAACCTAAGCAACAAAGCTTTTCCCTCCCTGAAAAGGGTCATATTGAAGCAAATAATGGTTCACAAAGGGAAGGATAAAATATCCCTTGTTTTACACTGCAGGCTTATAACAATGCCACTGCTCATCTGAGTGATGCTAATTAATCTTGAGCAGACCTATCATCAGTTACTGAGACTTGCCCCTGGATTAAATGTAAACCAGCCTTGCATAAATTGAGTGGTTCCTTTGAATGTATAATTGAATTTGCAGAAGTGTGTGCCAGGGGGGTGTTTAAATAAGTGCACAAATATGATAAAAAGAACTTCACGCCATAATATCTAATTCAGTAAGCAAAAATAATGGCAGGGCACATTCCAATTAGTGTTTGATTTATTTATTTTAACAAATCCAATTAGGAGAATGTTTTATAAAGTCATCCAATGTCAAACTCTCACGGACTCACCAGATAACAAACACAATACTTTGAAAAAGGGATAAAGAAGCCTCATTGGTTATCCTGTGGTTCTAAACACACACAGGAAACTTCACCAAGCATTTACAGCAATCCCAGGGTGGGGAGGGGATAGAGACAATGAGAACATCAGACTCATAGTCCCACTCTAGGCTTTTTTTTTTTTTTCCTGGGACAGAAGTAGTTAGAGTCCCACTCTAGGCTTTTTTTTTTTTTCCCTGGGACAGAAGTAGTTAGCTTTCTCCTTTATTTATTAAAAGAGGAACTCAACAATAACAACAAAAAGGGCAGAAATTAAATCCCATGCAATAGTCGTGTGTGAAAATCCCTTTTGAAACTTTCATGAGAGTTGAGATTTAGTCCATCAATTATACAAAGCCAGCAAAGGAAGAAACAAATGCTGTTAGGATGAACCATAAAACTCCAGGAATTAACCCACCACTGTTTCTGATCATTCATTCTCTCCCCAAGACATTCTTGTTTACAAGGGCTGCAAGAGATGCATTTGGCTCATTAAGGTAACTCCTAGGATGGGATTCATCATATAAAAATCCACTTATAGCTTATTTTTCTGATTGTAGAATTCATATAGCTTATTCCTAAGAAATCTTATTATATATCCTTATGGATGTGGGAGGGAGTGGAGAATGCAAATATGTAAAGCCTGTGCTGAGTTGCTTTGTTTAAGGTGGGATAAATCAAGGGAGATTAAAATTTTCTCACCCAGGAAGAGTAGTAAGTGCTTTAAGTGCTTTCTAGTCCTTCCAGAAAGATGAAGATAGAAGATATCTGAAACATCTACACAATCAACCCAAAATGCTAAGCTAAACAAAAGAGCAGATTTAAACTCTGCAGACCAGACCTCTTTCTAACAAGCAACTTCCAACACTGTCAGCTCTCAACAGACACCATGCCAAAGAGAAGGACAAGCATGGAAAGACTGGAGGAGGACACTTCATAGAATCATCCAATCATTTAGGTTGGAAAAGACATCTAAAACCATAGAGTTGAACCATTAACCCCATGTTCACCACTAAACCATGTCCCCAGGTGGCACATCCACATGGTTTTTGAACACTTCCAGGGATACCACTGCCCTGGGCAGTGTGTCTTTGTGGCTTCAATGTTACATATCCATTCCCACACCTTTTGAAGCAGCTTATGAGCAGAATTTCCATGCACACATGGCTTACATACATGGATCCAACCAACGGTCCCATGTTCCTTGAATAGAAACCTTGCTATAATCAAAATATTGCTGAAACTTAGTAAGGAGTCATTTGAGGTCTCCATGATGAACATCCCCAATAACAGCTTCATGTTGTGAAAGGGAGAGATTGAGTACATCTAGCTTTGTCTAGTAAAACACCTAAAGTATCCTCCCAGTAATAACAAGTTTTCCTTCCAACACTTTTCTGCAGAAAGTATTGGTCCCAAATGTGCAACAGAGTCTGACAGAGCTGATCAGTTATCCCCCTAATCCCATGGAAGAATTCTGCTGCAGAGCAAGCATTGTGCCTAGGATCCCAGTATATATGGAATGAGTATTTAAGCTCTATTTCCTGAATTTGTCAGTTTAAGCTGAGTTTTCTTTCTTAAAACTCATTATTACAGGTTTCTCCTTGCAAAATCTTGCCTACAAGTCTCATAATGTGAGCCCCAGACCAGCTCACACGTTCATTACTAATTCTGCACTTCATAATCCACCATGGATCAGTGAAATCACTTTGAAGCATCCTAGGAGTGAAACTAGCACTAGATGTCATTTGTTTAAACCTATATGTCCAAATCTAGGCTGACTCATCTATAATTTCACTTCCCAGAATGTCTGTCCTTTATTTAATACCAAGAATATCTTTTTGCTTCTGCCAGCTGAGCTGTCACTATTTCAACAGCTCAATATTAACATTTTATTGCTTTATTGAAGTATAAATATAGGCAGATCTGTAATCTCATTGGATTACTCTTTCAACCTCCAGAACAAAGTCAGTTAATACACTGTATATCTGTCTCAAAAAGAACCCCATCTTGGCAAGTTCAGTTTAGTTCCAGTCTAAATACATCAAGAACCAAGTTCCAGCAATACACAAAGATTTCTGTTAAGGATTTTCAGACCTGCCCATCCCAATATAATAAAACTTACAAAATTAACACGGGTTATCAAAACCGTAGAAGATTCTTAACCAGACATTCCCCATCACCATTTATTATGCTTCTAGCTAATAATCTCTTCATTTACAAGTTTAGTGGCTTTCCACTCTTGAAGCAGGTTCCTGCTCTATTTAGAGTATGATGAAATGAAGATTC
>NW_008661944.1:3129-24499 GCF_000695815.1 Acanthisitta chloris | reverse complement strand
CGGGGGCGGCAGGTCCCTCTGCAGCAAAGCACAGCAAGGGACGTGGTTAGCGATCTGTGTCTATCGTCCGACCCCTCCCCATAACACTGCGGAATGATCAACGGTCACACAGCTCTGTCACCCTGTGCCCAGGCTGGGAAAAACAAAGGAGGAGGAAAAAGGAAAAAGCAAGGGAAGCTCGGCAGCCAGACTACTCAAGAGCTGGTGTAACAGGTTTCCAGGCAGCGATTTGCATTTGCACGGGTACACCTGAGCTCACAGGTACACCTGAGCTCTTGGGTACACCTGAGCACAGAGGTACACCTGGGCAGAGAGGTACACCTGAGCTCACAGGTACACCCGAGCTCACAGGTACACCTGAGCTCTCGGGTACACCTGAGCACACAGGTACACCTGTGCTCTTGGGTACACCTGAGCACACAGGTACACCTGAGCATGCAGGAACCAATGACTCACCACTATCTAGCTCTGCCCTGAGGAGCAATGTTTTTCTGTGGGAGCTATGTGCAGAAGCAATGCAGTGTGAAGCTGCAAAGCAAGCTGTTGGGCAACGCTTGCAAGCTAGTTGCGTGTGTTCAGCTCCTACAGTTAAATACGCTCTCTTCAAGCTCTAGCTCACACAGAAAAAATGGCATGTCTTTAAGCATGTCTTGTGTAATTCATCTTGTGTGCCCTCCTTTAAGAAGCAATACTGCACTGTACCCTTCGGTAAATAGGGAAGTCCAAAGTGCTTAGAGATAATCAGCAGTTGCTTGGAAGGCTGCAGGTGTGCGTATATACCTCCACACATGCAAACACTGGTACTTAGTAAGTAAATCAAATGCAGCACCACAAGAACAAACCTACCTGTACACTCTCACAGCTCTAGAGCACACATTCAGGCAATTGAGATGATCAGGGGTAGTGCACAAGTTCCATGTTAAAATGAAATTTGGCAGAAAAAGAGCAGGAACAAAAGCATTGTTTCAGCTCTCAGTGTCATCACATGATCACAGAATAGTTTGGGTGGGAAGGGGCCTTTAGTGGTCACTTTGTGCAACCCCCCTGCAATAAGCTGGGACATCTTCCACTAGATCAGGATGCTCAGAGCCCACTCCAACCTGACCTCGAATGTTTCCAGGGATGGGGCAGCCACAACTTCTCTGGGAAACCTGTTCCAGTGCCTCACCACTTTCAGAGTAAAATAGTTCTTCCTAATATCCAATCTAAGTTTACTCTCTCAAGTTTAAAACCATTACCCCTCATCCTATCACTGCACTCCCTGAAAATCTGTCCACTTGGCCAAAAGCCACATTCTCTGCACGTGCCAGAAAGGCTGTGGTAACCCAGAGGGAGCTCCTGTGAAAACATGTACAGGGCTCGGGCTGCAGGGAGTGCCAGAGCCTGGCGCTGGCACAGGACAGCAGCAGAGACCACAGACTTGTGAGGCGTGACCTGTGGACAACCTGCTTGTCCTGTCGGGGGGGCTGGCAGAGGAAGCCGAAAGGTTAAGAAGCACCAGGGACTCCGAGGACAGGACTGACTGGTGGAGCCACACTCTACCACTCCTGAGGCCAATGTGCCAGCTCGCCACACCACAGGGAGCGCAGGATGTCCCACCCTCCTGCCACAGGGCAAAAGGAGGAAACCTAATCAAGGGGGGGAATGGAAACAGGTTTCTGTTCAGGGTAGCAGCCGAATCCCCTTCTGGCCTGCCTCGCCTTCCCAAGTACAATAGGTATGAGGCTCTGGAGCCTGAGGGTCAGGCAAATGTCAGTGTGACAAAATTCAGACCAGGTTGGAGGGGTCACCCAGGGTACACCCTGCATTGTGGCCACCTCAGTTAAGGAAAAAAGGATGGTAGTTGTCATTAGTGACTGCCATCTGAGGCAAACAGAGGACCCAAAACACTGACAATTCTAGGATTCTATGACTCCACGTGCTGAGGCTGCTCTGCCCCCAGCCTGCTGCTCCTGGCCTTCCTGGAGTGTCTCCACACACTCTTTTGTATATAACCTATAGACTGCTGCACACTCTTGTCTTAGCCTTTGCATATCTTCCACAAAGCAGCAGCTTCCAGATAGGAGTGTCAAGCTCCTTAATTTCTCCTTTAACTGCCATTTAAATATTCCATAGTTGATGCATGTTTACACCCCTTTGAACCCCTCCATTCCTGCCTCTCTGAATGCCAGAACCTTACTTCCTGAGAATACTCTGCTCTGTTCCCTAGCAAACTGCATTTTCAAGGAGCAAATAAAAATCTAGCATTGCCCAAAGCAGCAATATTAAGAGGCTCACAAAGGGTTGCAGCTATCCTACCATATCATACTGTAACAAACTTCAGAAGCACAGTCGTAACAAACCAGGGCCTCTGCCCACTAGGTAGGTCATACAACATACTTAGAAGGTCACCTTGTTCAGCCTGCTTCAGGCCTTCAAACTCACCATAGCCAGACTGCCATCACCTGTGCCAGGGCCTTCAGTGCTCTCCAAAATTTGCACAGATGTTTCTTCACCATGTTTACTGTGTGATTCGATTATTACATCCTCATCCTGTAGAGAGAGAGGCAACAGTGGAAACATTTTTATCATTCACCTAGATGTGTACTAGTGGAGATGTGGCAGTTAGGGACATGATTTAGTGGTGGACTTGGCAGTGTTATATTTACAGTTGGACTCACTGATCTTACAAGGCTTTTCCAAACTAAATGATTCTATGCTTCTGTGATCCATTGCCTTGGTGTGCTAGAGAAGCCACAAAGAGCAGCAGCTACTCAAAATACTGTGGTCCTGACCTGACAGTAGTCACAGAGAGTTTTGTTATGCCAAACAATTGCAGCTATCACAACGTTATTGAGACACAATGAAGAACAGAGCAGACTGGCTCCAAAATTGTAGCTGATTGCGTGTCTTAGATGCTGATCTTCTCCTATACAAAGAGAACCTCTTCAACAAATCATGCCCCGTATTTTAAAGGAATTAGGGAAATAAATTGTTGCTACCAAATGTGCATTTTTATCTTTGGGGCTTTTCCAGGCTGGAAGAAATAAATACAGAATCACAGAATCATATAGGTTGGAAAAGATCCTTAAGATCATTGAGTCCAATCAATATGTGCAACAGAAAAAGAGATTTTAAATGGCAATACTTAGTGTGATATGGAGGATCATCATGTCCTGCATTTCTACAGTTCTCTTGCTTTGCAGACTTCAGCAATACCTAAGACTTTGGCAGATCTTTGCCACAAAGATGAGTTCCTATCCCCATGGAGATAAACCTGAGTGCACTACCTGAACAATGCCATCTGACAAGGTATCAGAAGACCAGGAGGTTGCACTGTCTTCCTTGTGCCTTTCGCCATCTCTTTCTGAAGGCCAAAAGCTTGCATCTTTCTCTGTGGCTGTACTTCCCTTTGAAAACAGTAACAGCTCAGCTTTAGTTTATGAACAGAAAGGTCAGATACTCCTTCAGGCAATGTAAAGTACTGCAAACTTCTAGTAACACTTTGCTCTGTTTCTCTCGTTTATCTATCTTTGTTGTGTTTCCCAAATCCCACCTCTTCCCTTGCTCCACAGCTCTGCTCAAAGATCAGTGTCAGCTGGATGACACTGACAGTTTTCCCTAGAGATCTCAGATCATTCTTTTGTCACACTACTTAGAAACAATCTTTCTCCTGTCTCGTCCCCAAAAAAGTCCTGTATGTAAAACAATCCTGCACTAGTGAAGGTGCAGAATCAGAAACCTTGAAGCTGAAGTGCTTGGATCAGAATAAAGGCACCACTTCTATCCAAGCTGTTTGGACTTCTTTGCACTGTCTAGCCATGGAGCTTTTTTCCAAAGCAATTAACTCCATCATGAAACTTTATTCCCAGCTTTGCTCCTCTGCCGTTCACCCGAGCATTCAGACTCCTCAGCTTCAGAGCAACCTGTAGGGCACCTGTAGGAAATCTATCTTAACCTCATTCTCAATAGCCTGATCATACCCTTTTTTCCCTTAAGCTCAAACATACAAATGATTTTTGCTGTTTCATGTACATTTCTGCATTTCAGAGGCTAATTCTCTCTGAAGCCCATCCCCACATACAAACATTGGTATTTAGGCCCACATTTTGCCACTAACACTTCCACAAAGGGGGTATTAGTATCTAAGCAATCCCACCCAAAGCAGGAACACACCTCACTGAATGAGATGCTGAGTAATACTGGCACTGGGATATCAGTAGGCTGGCTCAAGTGCAAATTCTTAATACTCTGGAGTGATAACAGATATTTCAACTTGTTCTGAAATATTTCAGATTTACACATTTTCCATAATTTGCTCTCTGACAAGATCTTCTATCTTACATACACAACTCTATATATAATACATATGGTGAACTCACCTTGTTGTGGAAAGAAGAGTCTTCTGATTCCTCATCTAAGGAAGGAAGAAGAGATACCACTCCTCTTTTTTTCAGCTACAAAAATACACACAGAGAGACAATCCAATTAATCATGGCAAGAGCAGCAAAAGCCTCTTCCCTTCTGCCTGTAAACCAAAAGGAGTTACCAGTTGGGGCCCACTGCTGGAGAAGCACCGAACATCTACCACCCTACATTAAGCACCTCTGAAAACTGGGACTTTATGCTGTTAGGTTTCAATATCATAGCCCAAATAGGGACAAATTTTATTTTGCTCCATGAGAATAATTTATTGAAAATCCCAGAACAACTGATTACCAACAAAACTACACATCGAGCATTTTGCCACTGATTGACACAAACTTCATGTTGGATCTGCTCATGCTAAAAAATAACCAGAGGCACATTTCTCCCACCTCCTCCTAGACACAGATCACACTCAGCCCTTCTGAGGGGGGGGGCATTCGGAAGCACAAAGGGGAGGAGAAGTAGTTTTGACTCACAGCTGCAGGGGTACTCCTCTCTCACATGCCACTCCTCTGGGAGGAAGAAGGGTTATTTACCTTCCCTCTTTGGCTCTCAGGTAAGTGATCACAGCGTGGTGCTCCACTTACCTGCTGACCAGAAACATCAGTCCCAGTGAAGTCACTGTGTGCTAACAGGGAGGCTGTAGGTTCATCTTCTGATTCAGGCACTTCTTGCTGTAAGCGCTGGTGAAGCTCAGACATGGAATTCTTCATCCCAGAAAGGATATCTTCCTTTCTTTGGCACAGCTTTATGATTTCTTCTTTTACAGCTTCCATTTCTCCCTAAGAAGCAACAACATCTGTAAACATCCACTATTCTTACTTAACCAAACAGTGATGTAACAGATGGCACCAGCAATGCATCTTACTGGGACTGGGGCTATTTCCCCCTTTTCCTTTTTCAGGGCTTTGGGACAGTTCCCCATTGTCACTGCAGGAGAGGTCTGGATATATGCAGAACACCAGCAACAGATTCAGCTCAGGACACCACTTGCCACTTGTTGGTAGTCTGGAAGAAGATGTGGCAGGCTGGAACTGATTCTAACTAGGTCCTGCATACCCATGGGAAGATGAGTTTCCTTGAGGACAAAGGGAATGCAGCTGGGTTACATTACAATGTGTGTCAGAGCAGGTGATGTTACTTCCAACAACCTTCCCTGGGAACCTGACACTGAACACTTAGGATAGCCCTGATGAGGGTGAAGACAGCAATAAGGGTAGCTCAGAGCTGAGCCTCTTTTTCTGAAACTGGCCTAAAGAAAGGAAACAAACCACTCTGTGGGTTTTAGAGACATGGCTAGGGCCAAAACTGTCCCATGTCTTTGAATGTGACATTGGGAGCAATGGTACCAAACAAAGTACAAGGAAAATATTTAATGTTCTGCGTGGATTAAACAGCAATCCAAGTAACTCTGCAGTAACAAAGGGGGAAGTAAATCTGTCTTAGTCTCCTTCCTGGCCATGACTATTGCTCTAGCCAGTGTTCTGCCCTTAGTTTTCTGCTAGGGCTTACCACCCAGCCTTCAGGTGAGAAAGAAAGCACAGCAAAATAACAGAGTAAGACAGGGCAAGGAACAAATTGCCCTACTCCCTTCATTACTCAAAAGTGCTAAAGCTCTTTGAAGCATTGTTCCTTGCTCAGAAAACTGAAACCGACTAAATATCCCACTGCACACTGGGCTCACTTGTTCTGAGCAAGCTTTGATACTAGGCTTGAAATAAGAACAGCATTCTCCACACCATGCTCTGTCATTAATGATGTTGTGCAAGTAATAGTCTGTGACAGATGAAAGCAGTAAGACTGCTGGTTCTGTCTTAACTACAGCTTCTTCTGTTAATAACTCTGGTGTGGCTGCATGACATGGAAGCTGGAGGCAGGACCTCCAGCAAATTTTCAAAGGACATGGGAACTCTGCTCAGACAAGCATGTGTTTTCCTCTCGTAGACTCATAAACACAAGACAAAATCTGTTCCAAAGGTAGAGGCAAGAAAAAGGTCATTGGAGTGAAGAAACAGACACCCATGACAATTTGGCATATTTTTATATACGCCCACTAAGAACAATGCATCTCTGTATTTCACTGCAGGAGGAGACTTCCCAGCATACATTCACCAGCTACTGTTCAGCCATAAACTCCTCAGAAACCAAATCTTTATCAACATCACTTCTTTATCTGAAATCCCTCAATAAGATGGGCAATTCCACTGCACTTCTATTCATGCAATACTACAATTCTGAAACGGGTTTTCTGCTGAAACAAGAGCTATTAAACAGAAAATCCTGTACTCCGAGACAAAAACAACTAAGACCTGGGAAATGAGTCATGCTTAGTACTACATAAAGCCTCCAGCATCCAACCAACTGACAGCAGAACAGCTATGTACTTAGGAGTGATTATAGTTATTAGGCAAGTACAGTGGAAGTGTATTAACTTTATGGTGACTGACTACAAAAAGCTGAGCATTTCAGAGGCCCTTTATAAATAGCTATTACATTTAATTAGTGATTTCCTGACTTCTGCTGTGCTGTCCTTAAACATGTCTTATTTTTGCATTAAATAATCAATTAATCCATTACAGAAAGCAGCCAACTGCAGGCAGAAAAGCAACATGCATTTATCAGTTGAGGAAAGCAGAGTGTGGCAATGAGGACAATGAGTATATATAAGGAGTGTATTATGAAAGATATATTCAACTTGCAAACTAATATCAGTTGTAGTTAATTGCCACACTATGGCTTCAGTTGCCTGCTTGACTGTGCTAGGGAAGGGCAGCAGACTGCTATTTCTCAGTGCTCTGCACCATGATTAGTGTTAGTCAGGATAAGTAACAGACAAGAGAGAGAAAACAATGAAACCCACCTCTGGACAATGAGCCTGTGGCTGATCTCCATGTGATATTTCAACCAAGTGGTTCTGTAAGAGTTGTTTCAACTTTTCAATTTCTTGCTCACATTCTTCGGTTTTCTTTACAGTTTCCTGTGAAATAGTAATCCTCATAAATAATACTGAATTAAGGAGTACAGAAACACACTAGTCAGGAACGCAAAAAATGGAACTGAGGAGTACTGAGACCTCCTTCACATCTGTAGGTATGTGTAACAGAAACTGTGTTCTGCTAACTTTGCACAACCCTATTCTAAGTTTATTATTCATTTGCTAAAGACAAACAAACTGCTCTACCCACAAGCCAAAGTGCGGTGGAGTATTCTGCCTACAAGCACATCCTTCTTACTCAAGGGTAGAACTTTGAATTTGGCTACCAAATTGAAACGGAGCATGTTTCATCACATTCATTGCAATTTATGAAAGGCTGGGGAAAAAAGAGAAATTACGGGGTTTCACAGCAAGTTAGGAAGCCTACCTGCTTTTTAATGTGCTCAAGTCTTTACTGCCAGCCAGTTGTGCACTGACCAAAAATGAACTGTGCTGTGCCCTAGGCAGACACTGCAGCTCAGAGGACAAGTCAACCACAATATCTGACAATTTGAATACTAGCTACAAAAGTGATAAGTATTCCCACCATGTGCACTTCCTCTTCTTACATGGCTTATAGGGAAACATATATGTTACAAACAGCCAAATTCACTTTTACTCATTTGACAGTGACAGCAAAATCTCTTCAACCCCCAACCTGTACCGTTCATGCTGAAATGGGCAATCTCCCCACACACTCATATTTGTCAGTCACAGCCTGTCATGATGTCTCAAGTAATGAAGAAGTTGTTACACCTACAAATCAGAATATTTTGTGAAAACATTGACTACGTACAACATGTGGTGGCTCAGTGTTTTCTGACCCACAGACTGAGAACCTAAGGTCTATTCCTCGGGTGTCTGCCAAAGGTAATGAAGAAACGATGAATTCAACAGGCTTGAACTTACTACACTGAGAGCAGCACCTGAACAACCTGACAGGTCAAAAATCTCACTGCACAGTGTGCACAAACTCTGCCTTTCAGAGCAAAGAAACTCTCCTGTTAGGAACAGTAGAAGGGCCCTTTCTTCAGTCACTTCTTCATAGTAACACTCCCTCTCAAGAAAATGCAGTCTAATAGGGTTCTAAATAATTATTATTATTTTACTTACAGGTTTTAAAAGTAAGAAAAAATTATTTTCCTCACTTAAAAAAATAAACCCAAATTGAAGAGAAAGATATTTAACTGTGGCTTATAATCTTAATGCCATAGCTAAAGAATCGGAGGAGAAAAGAAAGAGTAGGTCTTCTCATGCTCAGTTTTAATCAGAAGGTAAAAGACAAGGGAGATTCTGTTACCCATACCTTCACTTCCACATGAACAGGACTGTACAGTAATAGGTTAAATGAGTACTACCTCAAATTTCCTTGACTATCTAAAGAACATATGTATTTGGTAAACAGACTCCAGTATCTTCTGTCATGGGTTGATATGTGAATGCAGTCAATTGCCTGAAGATAACTCATCTGGTCCCTACCTTCCACTCAGCAACAACAAAGTCTGATTTTATCCTTTGTTCAATACACCATATTATGCCATATATGTGGGACTGAACCTTTTCCTACAAGTGTTGCCTCTGTTTTGAGTTATTTCCTGCTTAACACTGGCTCTTTACTTTTCATATTGTGGTAACACTAGCAGACCTACCCATGGAAAATGTCCATCTGCCTTTAGTGTATTTGTTTTGGAAGAGCTTAGTGAAAATGAGCTCAGTAAATCATCAGATATGCAAATACTGACACTTTCTTGCACAAAAAAAACAGTAAAAGCAGGTGTGGCTCTTAACTCCTCTTCCTGATGACGTTATTTAGGTGTGGTACTTAACAGGCCATAATAAAAACCAGAGGACAACGTCCAACAGAGGTGTAAGTCACCGAAAATCCTACCCCAAAGCATTTTCTGTACCTATAGCAGGTTTTGTTTCTGTTATACTTCTTCAGGTGTTACGCTGCAACTTAATTATACAAAAGTTACTCCTGCAATATCCCATCGCATCATCCACAGCAAAACACAGGGCAAACTCATCCAAAGACTAATCCCCCGGGAAAAACACCCTACATATATATTTGTACAGGAATTCACACCCATTTGCTTTAGTCTCTATCAATACCCTTACTACCCTTTTAATGCAGCAGTCAAAATACCATCGTTTAATAGCTTTATCCTTTGTTACATCTTAACTGGTGCTACACTTGTATTGTAGCACTGCTGCTCTCAACCCATTCAGCAGCACTGGAAAATCTCTTTTGAACAGCTTGATGTCCCAGCTGCCAAGAACTGCAATTTTTTCAATCTGTTTTCTCACAAAGAAATTTCGCTCAGCTACAGAGTGTTGGATGTCTACAAGATAAAGGTTAATGCTGAGCAAAAAAAGGTTACAAAAAAAAGCTTTAGGAAAGAGGAGAAAAATCTTTAACTTGACCTATTGCTCCACACAAAGCAGTTAGAAGTGTCACGACAACAATTTATAATTGCAAAGCACTCTGTTTCTGAGACTTGGGAGTGTCTTGAAAATTCTCAAGTGTTTGATCTGGTAACTCTGAAAAGGGCACGTTACCACATCCATTTTTCAGACATATGAAATTGTATGGACTACAAAAGGATTGCAAGGATCATACAGATCTCACATAGTCATTGCTTTTTCCTGACTCCAAGCATGCATTAGTCATGTAGCACGCTTAAGTGGCACCTCTTAGTGTGATCCTCTTAATCTTACAAACTGAAAATCAAAGATGGACATTCACGTTTCAGCTGTCACTTGTGTCTGCCTGGCCTTGGAAATACCCAGTTAGATGTTCTAAACCACTCTGCTTGCATGTAATAGGTTTGGAAAACCAAACCAGCAAAGACAACGTAGTATTTTTCTAGGTGCTGCCATCATTCTGCCGGGAAATGGATGGGTCACATGAGAATTTTCATATGTCTGCTGACATGGGAACACACGTAACCGAACTCCAAATTGCCTCTGACCTGGGCAATGGGGCATGAGCAGGCCCTGAATTAAAACCTTCCTGAGCTGGTACAGCCACATCGCTCAGTGAAGTGCTGCAGAGATACTACTTCAGGCCTGGAGCTGTTCCATAACCCTTACTGCCCCTGAGTTAGCACTGAGCTCCCAGCACTGCCTTCTTCTAGGGCCATGTGTCACACTAATGCTGTTACATCACTTCTGTTTCCAAACCTGGTTTGGCCAATAGCATCTTCAAGCTCCCTGTCACATGCTGGTCTGCCTCAAAACAATGAATTAACCAAGACACAGCTGTAGGAAATGGCCACTTTCCTGGTTCACTGATTTGGATAGTAAAACACCTTCTACTGTCAGCAATATATATCTGATGGTTGTCAACAAGAATTTCCATGGTCAAGATAAGTTTGAGGACACAGACCTTGCAGATGTGAGCACCTGCATCTAACACTGGACTTCAATCATGTAGTGTACAAACCTGGGTCACAAGACACCTGGGCCTTCATTTCTTCAATGATAATACATACGGTGTCAGCCATGGCTGAGTTGGAAAACTGAAACGTATTTCAAGACTATTTGGTGTGCTTTGTTGCAGTATCAAATTAAACAGGAAAAAATCCCCACAGAACAATAGAATCCCCAAAGCATGACACAGAAGACACAGGCATCAATTACCTCCAGTAGGTCATTTTGTTCCTTAGTAATTATTTCTAATTCCTTCAATTCTCTCAAGAGTTGCCTTGCTCTTCGGAAGACTGAGAAAGGTTGCATTTTCACTCCTGGTAGCTGAAGTGCTACTTCATAGGACAGCATGTGAGCAATAGCCTTCTGCCGGGGACCAACATGCTCAAGTATAACCTATCAGGGTACAGGATAGATGATGGACATGATATGGAGTTGGAAAAATCAACTTGAAAATTTATACTATGCTCATGATGTGCCAAAGTTCTCTTTGGTGAGTTTCCCATTCAAGAAGGAAGAATATTTCAACCTTGGAACAAATAAGTGAAAATCCCCAGTGAGGTTGTCCAAAGCAAGACAGAGAAATAATTCATTTACAATTCTGTTTTTCCTGCATATACATACATGAAATTTGCACAATGACAGAAAGGTCACACTCTAATTAGTTACTATTTAAGTGTATCATTTCAAACTCGAGCAGCAGCAGCAGCAAAGACAGTTAAACTGGTGCAAACCCAGTTTACACACACACAGTTTACAGCCACCTTCATCAGTCTGGGATGAACAGAAATGTGCAGTTCCACACCACAATACATGTTTTACGAAAGACTCAGCAATTAGCTTATGAAAGAGAGTGGCAATACCAACTCAACTTCTTGGTTCTCCTAGAGAAATATGAAATCCTACTGGGAACTCATTCAGCTGAGAACTTCAGAAGTAAAAATGCATAAATCCAAACCACCTCTGGGCCTTCTAATTACTAACATTCTCATTAACTTCCTTCTCAAGAAGGTTTCATTTCAAAACGCTCCAGCTGGAACAGAGATGCTTATTCTCTCATTCATGAACAGTCTGTAACAGGATTTTTTTGTAATCAGTGTACTATCCCAGCTTTGATTTCAAATAAAGAAGTAGGTGAACATTATTTTCCAGAAGAAATATTACTTCAGTTTTTCCAGATAATGCTATTACAAAATTGTTCTCTAGGTAACAAAACTACAAAGCTTTGTAATTGAGACTTAGAAAGCTGTGAGAGGTATGATGACAACTTTGTCCCTCACCTGAAACTGAACCCATATTTTTTGCATTTCAGACAGATAACACTGTGGACTGCATGTGGTATGAAAGAAAAGATATCACAGTGCTTTGCTTTGGAGACCGAGTAAACACCTGGTCAAGGCACCTTTGCAGTGAAGTTCCTGCCCCATGAAATCACCTTACGGTAAGTCACTTCGGCCCATGTTTCCAGAAATATCTGCTAAATCTTGTCTCCAGTTTTGGAAAAATAAGGCCTAATTTTCCAACTTTCAGATTACTGTTTGGTGCTAGTAGATTGCTGTGCAGCAACTGGCTCTGAAAGTCAGGCCATAAACTTCCCCAAACATGGAGACCCTCAAATAGAGCAGCTGTGTCTGACAAACACATCCTTAAATTACACCCTTCAGTTCTCTGTGGGCATGTTCTCAATAGTTCTTTAATTTCAAATGTTTTTCTGCAAACCATGACTGTGCTTCTTGAAAGGGTCTCCTAACAGTCTCACCTTTGGTGATATATTGATCAGTTGTCTTGGAAGCAAACTGGATTCCATTCAAATCAAACTAAAGCAGAAGATACTGTCCAGAAGAGCATTTGAAGACACTCAGCTACTAATGGGTGTCAATTCTACAGGATCAGTCCAAAGTAAGCCCTCAAGACACATACAGCACAGATAACAACACTTACGTACCACCTGTTTTGCCCTATCAATGTGCACCTTATAGATTATACTACTTGCTACTGTAGAAACATGTAGCAGATACCACTACTGAAATAATACTTACAATTGTTGACCTGACAGTTAAAATTTATGTCATGCTAACATTTCAAGATCACGTACTAAAAACTTGTTCATGGTGGTTTGCAGTCACTAAACAGCCTTAAGCTTCTGCAAGCATACTTATGCTAACTTAGGCATAAATACATAGGGGAAAAAACCTATAGAGGCTTTCACAGACCTGCCCATGTTTAAGTTGGTCTTTAGCAGAAAATTCTAACAGGAGTGTCTTCATTTCTGCAACGTCCTTCTCAAACACTTTCACATGAGATTCAATGGCATCCAATTCCTAGATTTTGGGAACAAAGAGTATTTGTAGATAGCAAAAATACCAAAGGAAGCTTGCATTTTCTGTAGAAACACTGAAAAACAAGTGCAGTTCGTGCAGGATATGTAATGGTTGCTATCACTTAAAAGGCCAGTTATTATAAATTATGTATCATCAGGAATTAAGTACCTATGGTCTCACAGAGTCACAGAATAGATTAGGTTGAAAGGGACCTCAATATGTCTCTGGTGTCTGTGAGAGCAGGTTGTTTGGTGCCTGATCCTGTTGAGATTTGAGTACCTCCTGGGATGGAGATGTTACCCCAACTTTGGGCCCTGATCTAGCGTTTGACCAATCTCACTGCAAAAAATCCTTCCTAGTAAGTAGATGTCATTTCTTCTGTTATACCTTAGGTCTGTAACTGCTCACTCTTCTCTGTACCCCCCAAGAAGACTCTGGCCCTAGCCTGTCTATAGTCTCCTGTTAAGTGGCAGCAGACAGCAGTAAGACCCACTCCCTAGCCCACAAGCTGTCTCTTCTCCAGGCTGAACTGATCTTAGTTTCCAGCCTTTCTTCCTACATCCAGTGCTAATCCTGAACTTCACAGCTAAATTAGTTACCAAAGACCTTCTGATGGCTATTTCCAAACAGTTAATTTCCTCTCTTGGCACAGCCAACACACCTTTTTTTGCTATGGAGGTAATATAATCTGTATTTCATAACATATGATGAAGCTCCGATAAAAGGCACTTATGGGTCACCCAGACTTACATCAGCCACATGCTGAATCCGTGGAAGAATCTCTGCTATCTCCTGCTGTAAAGTTGCTACTTGACCATCAATTTCACTTAGCTGTTGCATCACACTGTCTGTTTCAAGGACTGGTGTCAGCTCCTCAAGCTCCACAAAGACATTGTGCAGAAGATTTTGCTTTTGCTCTGAGTCTTCCAAAGCCAACTGGAGACAAAAAAACAGCTTAGTTTGATCCATCAATGGTGAACATGAAAGTTTTACAGAGGTTAGGACCAGAAGGAATCAGTTTAATTTCCTGTATGTCATTGACCATTGCACATACTCCCAAAAGCTTAACTCAGACTAAGACACCACTCCTATAGGAACAGAACCACTGCATCCTGCAGGCAGAAAACACACTGATGCCATGATTTTAAGGGAATCAGTTAGATAAAGTAAGTCTACATGAGCATGACAAAAGGCATGAAGAAAATGATTTCAAACTCAGGGAGATGTTTGACCCAAGAAAAGGAAAGTAAGAGATCCAGGAAAAGATCACTCTCCAGCTCCTGTGTCACAACTGACCTCAAGTAAATGAACAAGACATGTCAGCCAGACACCCAAAAAGGGGTTTCTGCACACCAGCCTGCAGACAGCAGATGTAACAAAATGCTCCAGAAAATATGAGACCAGTTGTTCACGATGGGAAGTTTCTTCCCATCTCCTGCAGCAAACTGAGTTTTTGGATAAAATGCACTGAATGTCTTCATGAAGAACAGTAAGGGTTGCAAGAAATGCATGGGATCCATTTGCCAGAGTGGCTTATGAAGGAAAGGACTGAACGCATATCTCCACCCTAATGCAAGCCCTGGGTGCATTTCTAAATCCATTGGTTTCACAGCCCAGAACACACAGAACATTCCAAATCACAAACACAGAAGAAAATGAGCTTTTGTCACAAAAAATGTTCATAGGTTTTGGAAATCACAATCTCCCCATTGTGGCTACATGCTCTGTACTGTTTCAGTCCAGAATGGCCATCTACTTCTTGTAAGGAAGTCTTACTAGTTTTAATCCAAAACCCTATGTTCAGAGCACCAGCTTTCTCTCCTGGCCGCAGCCAAGGAATGGATGTATAGAAAACTCAAATTTTAAATACAAAATTGTCAGAAATTCTCTTGGCACTTGTCTGGCCTTGATCTTCCCTATAGTACTGCAAACATTTGATTTTTCAAATTACTAATTAGAACTACCTTCAAGATACAGTAAGGACAGCCTTCCAAACCACAACTCACTTCAAAGCTTCCATCTAACACACGGACATCAAAATACCACTTTGCCTTTGTGGATCTCACAGCAATGCAGAAAGAACTGTGCATATGCAGTCTGCAAAAACTAGCTGCAGCCACAGGGCAGCATTACAAAAAACAATCACACATTTTTGGAAGATCGATGTACCACAGTTCAGCACTTTCACAAGACAGATATGCCCAACATCAAAAAGTATCTATATTCCATGAGCAGCAATGACGACTATTTTTCACTTAAAGGATTTCCTGAAAATGGCAAATTATTTATGTCAGTAAGACGTAAGAATGGAAAAGTGCATCTGCAGAGAGCAACCAGTTCTAACAGGACCATATATCTGCATCAACACTTACCTGAAGGTCATCAGCATGTTTGCGTAAGCTCTTTGCAGAGTCATTTTGAGCATCTGCTCTTAGCAAACAGTTGGTGCTTTCTATCCAATCTTTCACATTCTGCAAGAGTTCATCATATTTTTCCATCTTGTTGGCAGCCTAGGAAATGACAGGATTTTACAGAAAGGCACAAATGAATTGCTGCACATTGCACAGGATAAATGCATCTAGGGACAAGATTAAAAGCATACCGGATACATTTTCAGCATGAATTAGTATGGTGAAATAAAAAACAATTTTCCTGTAACAGTTTCATGATTTCAGGCTACCTCCTCTAATCAAAGGTAATTTTGGTGCTTCCATTTCATGGGGGCATTGTTACTTAAATAGACAGGCCATTAAGTAGAGTCATAGAGAACCATCTCAGCACCCACCCAGGGGCATGAGTTCCCCATCAACCATGATGCAGAGCTGGTCCTTGGGAATTGCAGCTGGAGGCAATGTTTGCCACTCCAGAAACCTTAGCTACAATAAGACAATGCACTTTGTGCAGACTTGTGACTTTGTATTCATGTGACAGCCTCTGATGATGTTTTATGCAACTAAGAACTTCTACACTTGCACCTACCTTGTTTAGAATGGCAGTTCTGCGCTCAGCAAGCTGAGAGACCTGCTGGTACTGCTGAAGTGGTGTCACCAGGATATCCATCAACTCCTGTGCATAGCAGGAATTCTCCTCCACTATATCTTGCACTTCTGCATCCAGTTCATTGAGTTTGTAATGCCAAAGGTCCAACATATCCCAGATTTGCTGCATGTGGAGAGGGGGGAAATGAAATAAAAGGTCAGGCTCAAAGATAACAGCAGTATTACTTTACTTCATGTGGGTTTGCAAAGATTTTGGTGCTGATATGACAAGAACAGAACACTCTGCATCTACTAGTGTGATTCCCAGTTAAAAAAGCATGTATTTTCCTGTCAGAAAGAACTGGTAAATATGCACCAGCTAAATGCTTGCTTGTACTTCTTTTACAGACATAAAACGAATGGAAGACCACTTTATGCTAAACCAGGCTCTGTAGAAACAACCACATATCTTTTAACGTATTTTTTTGCAAGATTACCTTCTGAACATCTTTGGCTTTTGCAATGTTTTCACTCTTTTGTTGCAGCATCTTTTCAATAGCTTGAAGGCCATTGTTAATAGTTTCTGCTTTCCTTTTCAACACATACTGAGGAGAGCTCTGCAAGACTTCAGAGCTAACCTGTCAGAGCAAAGAGGGAAGGACAGTGGAGATTACAAAGACATACTTGTTTCTGAGCACCACCTCACCAAAACATTCAAATTCTATGTTTCTCTTGATGAGTCACTTAAAAACCCAGGGATGGAATTACATTTGCAGGGAAAAGCATTAACATGAGCAGGTTCAGCCTCTACATGGTGTTCCATAATTGCCTCTCAATACAAAGTCACTGGCCCAGAAAGGCAATCCCTCAGCAAACAAGCAACAAGACACTGCAGCTCCCTGGGTGCTTCGCCCCAGCTGCCCCAGAGGCTGCTCAGGCTGCAGACTGGAAAGGCTCACAGTCAGATTTGTGCTGCAAGAAACCCAGAATGACACCTTTATGTCTCAGCTGACAGCTATGGCTTCATGTAACAAAGAAGGGAACAGGGAAGTGCATTGATGTACAGTGAATTTCTAAATATAGAGATTTACCACTAAAATAAAAGGCTCTGAGGCCCAACAAGCATGCAGAGTTTAATTTCACTCTGCAGAGCCCGCCAGAAATGAAAGACTGGTACACTGGAGGACCTGCCTTTCTATGTAAAGAGGAAAACTCCAAGTGAGCTCAAGTTGAGTAACTGCCTGAGTACAGGACTGAGCAGCACAGCAAGCTCCTAGGTTACTGTGGACTAGATGAAGTGCAAGGCGGGAGAAAATCCTAGCTGTTAGCCCAAAGCCACATCTTTTCTTACTAAACCTTCTAGCTGCTAGGGTCAGCCAAGCACCAGGAAACTGTTAAACAGGGCAGGTGCTTTGTGTGCTTCAGCCCTGGGACCCAGGGGGCATGTGCACACTGAACTGCTTTATGCTTCCTTAATGCAAGAGGGGTTTAGTCTAGGACTTATTCTAGTTTGAAGCTCCTTATACTGAAATACTTTATTCTTGTTGTGGGAAGAGGAATGAAGATAATTTTTAGTTAATAAATTAAGTATTAATTTTTATTTCTTAATTCTATTAACATTTTTATAGATCCCAACATGTAGGGTCAGACCACTATAAAAGTACCATTAGTAAGACGTTGTATTGATAAAATCACTCTAATCAAAATAAATATGTGGCAAGAAGAACTGCAGTGCTCCTCTCCAATGCCCATGCTTAGACAAAAGAAGCTACGAAGTCCAGTCTGCACTGTGCCTAAGACTCCCTGCAGAAAGGAATTCAGATGGCAATCTCTGAACACCTGACCATTACTATTACCCTGAACTACACCAAACATGAAAAAGTATTGATGGCTGTAGTGCTAGTTTCCAAAATAGAAGAGAATTGTGTATTAGCAATGAAACACACTTGGAAACGAGAAAGCAAACCAAGCACTGACTTCATGCAGTTCCTCACAGAAAACTGGTGCGTCTGTCAATGCTCTGGTCATCAGCAGGGCAGGATTTTAATTTCAAGACTTCTTACCAGGATAAATTTATTATTTATGGCATCAAAAGTAAAATATATTTTAATTTTTTGGTTAGCAGATTTAGAGGAAAGCATAATGTCATTAAAATATGACAAGTTAACTCAATTAAACACATGTTGGTATCTCCCTAGTATGTAACCAGCCTGACCTCCACTTCCGCTAGGATTTATTTTGCTTCCTAAATTCATTTTGAAAAATTCCAAGACAGTTTATATTGTTTCCATGAACGTGAAAAGCAAATGTTACCTAGTTTCCAGGATCAGTTCTTTCACTCCCCTATATAATTTGTGCATCGGAATAATCTTTTATCTCGGTAAATGAAACAGTAAACCACAAAAAACAAAGCATAAACACTGTTTTACTTCCCTTCTCCTTCTCTCTCCTACCCAGTTATTGGTTCTGAATACACTGGTTCCATTTGGAAACAGAAACTATCAAGTTAAGCAAATTAAAACTAATAAGCTGTAGTTAATATGTCACTCAATATTTAATGCCACACAAAATGACTGAATAATCTGATAGACAGTAAATGGATGTCAAAGCTGGTTTATTAAACTTTTGAATTGTATCAAATTAACTAAGATTTAGCTTTTAAAATAGCATTAAACATCATTATTTCTGCAACAACCAAATTAAAGCTTTTATTTCTTTTTAAAAGCAATACAAATTAATAAGAAAAAATGATGATAATACCAGTCTAAAATCTGCCCCCAAAGTTACAGTACTGCTCCATTTCTCCTTAGTGTTGCGTGCATTTCACTGTTTATACCCCCAGTAGAGAGAAAGCATGGCGAAAAGCCTGATGCAATGTCAGCTGTTCAGATCCCCATATCCTCCTTTAACAGACAGGAAAAATATTCTATTCACAGTGGTTACTGCAAGGTTATTCTAAAATGAGAGTTACCAGGAGGAAGTTTTCCTCATGCATACATTCTTGCTGAGAAGAAAATGCAAATGAAAATAATCAGTGCATCGAGTGGAAATTTATGGTTACAACACTCATCAAACAGTGCCGCACCTACTTACACATTGTAAAAAGATAAAGATGAAAATTTCATCAACGTTTACCTTCTCTTCTAGATCTTGCAGTACTTTCTTGCAGTCCTCCAATTGCGTTTCGAGCTCTGCAGGAACTATTGTATACATTTCAGAATACTTGATCCGGAGTTTCTCCATGATATCCTTTAGAGCCTGACTCTCTCTATCAATCACACTCTGAAGCTCCTACAAAATGAAGAATAACTTCAGCAGTCTGACCTAGTCCTTACTGAGTGCACGAGCATGTGTGCACACATGCACAAGTATATACACATACACACAGAATGTGTCATATTTCCTACCGTGAGCATATTTGGAAAGTTGCTTTTTGGGATATCACACCTAACTTGACTACCTCTGCAAGCACATTAAGATTCAGAAATACTCACTCATTTAAACCAAATGATGCTTTTCGATCTGTCAATCAATTAAACTTGATACTGCTCCGTGTCAGCAGCTGACGCACTGCTGTGCACGGACAGGTACCACGACCCAACCATTTGAAGTGCTGCTGTGGTTAAATGTTAACCTCTGTGCTCTCCCTTTTGCCACAAGTGCATTTTCCCTTTGAAAGACGCTTAATAGCCAATGTCCATTCCTTCATTATTATAAACAACACAAAGGCCTCAAAAAGCAACAGGTTTCAGGCTGAAGTGTCTGCTTTCAGGCAATTACGCAGAGCAGCACAGCGGGCTCCTTTCAAAACAGTAGCTTCCAGTTCTGCATGAAGAATGTACGTTTTATGAGATAAAAGAAACTTGAACAACTGTCTACAGCCTGTGGCCTAGAAATAAAATCCGATCTAAGTCCTCTTGCAGAAAGAATGAAGAAACTCATTTGTTTTGAAGGTTTTCTAGAATTTCAAGTTGGAAAGTTCTGTCTGCTTGCTTTATGGTTCCTTTCCCCAGTGCTCAGCTGTTTGAGAAACTCAAATGTTAATGCAAGTTATTGGGAAAAAGGATCTAAAGCTCCCACCAGGCAATGAAGGACATTAAAATTAACTGCCTTTTCTTTTTCAGTCAGGACCAATGGCAATCCATTTACTCCTAGTCTTCACTTCGGAATCTTTTTTTCTCACACAACACACAGAAGACAAATGCAAGAGGCTGTGATTGATTCGTTTCCTGTCACCCCACAACAACTGGGTCTGACACTGAAAAGGACAAAACCCCATGAAACAGCTGTGTGCCTCATTCCCTTCACAGCTGCTGCCAACCAGTCCAGTGCAGACTGTGCCAATGTTTACAGATCCCCAGACTTGAATCCTTTACAGTATTAGTTTCCAAAACAAAGCATGTCTCTGCAAACTGTTTTCTGTATGTTAATGCATGTTCACATTTCACAGATTATTTAGCTGAAAAGCAGATGCCTGTCAAAACTGTTCCTTTTTTTTTTTCCTGAGGGACCAGATAATACCAATTCTCCCTTGCATATTCATAGATGTTGGTGAGTTAAAACTTCTGCCACCCAACTAACCTAGGTTTGTCATCTGGAAGTGAAATAGGCATTTCGTTCAATAAATGCAATGGAGCCCCAAATAATGTTACAGATATTATAGACACTAGGCTTTTTTGGAAAGAGGGACAAAACTGCCCTACAGATTATGGTCACTTGTGTTTGCATTAGGTAAAAGGAAAGAACTTTTCAGTCCTTTCAAGCTGAAACAGTCCTGCTGTAACATATGCTACAAAGAAATCATTTGATGGTATTGCTGCTAACATTTGCTTGTGCCAGTGCTGTCAGGAAGCTGAACAAGGTCTGAACTCACTTTTGAGTGAGTTTTAGGTGCTCAGAGCAGCACAGTTTGAATGTGAAGGAAAAAAGCAGGCATCAACCACCTGGGGTGGTAACACTGAAGTGTTAGGAATAATAGCATTTAACAAAGTCAAGAGATGGCAGAAATCCACAGACTGTTGCAGAGTTCTGGTTGCTGCTGGTGGACACTGTGGTCCTGGTAACCCCTCGATGTGGGACATCAAATCCAGAGCATCTGAGGCTGCCCTGGCTAGGTATGCAGAGGGGTAAAGTATGCAGGATGAACACTCACAACCCCTCCTAAAAGGATTGCAAGTGGCTGTAAATTTCTCTGCAATCCAGAAATACTTCTGTGACTCCTCACTGATCCACAGAGAGGGAAAGGAACACAAACCAAGGAC
>NW_008661944.1:0-3114 GCF_000695815.1 Acanthisitta chloris | reverse complement strand
ATATCCATTCTCTTTAGGTCAGCATGCATATTCCTTGCCACTAAATTTGCCTGGAGCAAGTTCAAGCACCAGCAAAACCCAGCAGATCTTCTGAATGCCCCCACACAGTACCAGAGCCATCACCAACCTCCAGCTGTTCTGCCCTTCCAGCAGCATCTTGCAATAACACAGACGCAGCATTCTGTAATGCATTTGCCACAGCATTTATTTCTTCAGTGACCTTGTTCCTCTCTTGAATCTCAGCTTTCACAGAATCCTTATGGTCTTGGGCCTTGTCGTACAACCTGTGAAAGATTGACAGCCAGAATAGAGCGAGTGTCAGACTCTAAGTAGGAGCAGTCAAAGAACATGTTTAATACAGACGTTTTATAAATATATATCCAGAACCACATTTGTCTGAACTTTAGTACTATTTTATGTAATTAGATCTCTGAGTTTATGCCATTTATTGTCTCAGTTTCTTCAAAGTGAGTCTTCAGATACTGCTAAACAAGGTACATTTGGTAGGCCAAAATTTAGACAGCAAACAGCTTAGGTTCTTCAAGTTTGAAGATGCTGGCAGAGCACCTTCATAGAGATGTTCACAAAGTTTCTCATGTCCAAAAGCAGTGATGGAGACGGGTGAGTACAATCAGAGATTTGTAAAAAAATATTAGGGGTAAATTTCAGACAGTGGCACTTACTTAGTAAGACAAAAGTTGCATTGTTGCAAAAGGCGCAAGGTTGGGCTTTCCTAAGAGTGGAAGACCCACACATCTCGAACAATTTCACAAGACCTTGGAGCCTCCAAAATTGACTATCATTCCTTCTGATTCCTACTGCATTTGAACACAAACCGCAGCCCACACACAGCATGGCAGGTTCAGGTGTGCTCCCTAAATAGCATTTCCTAATGCTCACGCTGGAGACAGCAGACGGGTTAGATGGAGCATTGGTCTGATCTAGGAGAGCATTCACTATCTTTTTTTAGTGCATTACAGCTTTCATATATTCTTTAACACCCAGTAAAACACTGCAGAAGTAGTTCTGCATCACATCTTCAACAGAAATTTCACACCACTTACTTTTTACAGCGATCCTGCATTGCCTTTATCTCACATAAGGCAGGAGGGGCAGCTTCTGCCTCCGTATTTTCAGACGTGTTCAGGATGCTTCTTATTCGGTGAAGAAGCAAGAGTAAGAGGAGCTGCTGCTGGCTGATGTTTTCTTCAAAGGACTTCACAAAATCTAGTAATTCTACCAGTTCCTGTCTGGTGGCCTTTTCTTTCTCTTTAAGGCTTTCTGGCTGTTCTTCCTGGAGTTTGTCGAGAATTATTGTTTCGCGTTCCAGCTAAGCAAACACCATGTCAAAGCATGAGATAAAGAGTTGCTTTATTCCATCCCCTTAAGTTACACTGCTCATTTACTCATACATGTGACTAAGTACTGGGAATTACATAGGCAGAGCTTGAACCTCTGAAGTGTGCCAAAACATTTGAGATTTCCCTTACAAAGCACATAACCCCCTGCAGAGTTGTTCTGGGTTCAGAGCACTCATATTCTAAGTATCCTCACACTCCAGGTTCAAGAAAAGGTGGGGAAAAATGGCTGACCAATGGGTGGGATTACTGTTCTGCCCTCAGCCCTTTACAGGCCACTTTACTGACGTCTCCATCCCCACATTTCCCCAAACTTACAGATGTTCAGTCACTCACCTCTTCATTGATGAATTTCCATTCCGGCTTCAGTTCTTCGCAGGTAATTTCCAGGCCTTTGGCTGCCTCAAGCAAACCCAGCCAGTTTTCCCACAGCACTGCTACAACCCTGCCCAGGGCCCTGTCACTTCCTCTGCCTAATCTCATCAGCTCTCCAAAGTCCTGCCTCAGCTTCACCAGATCATCTTCAGCCGAGTCAATGCTAGAGACCAAAACCTTACAGGAAA
This sequence comes from Acanthisitta chloris, assembly GCF_000695815.1. NCBI lineage: Eukaryota > Metazoa > Chordata > Aves > Passeriformes > Acanthisittidae > Acanthisitta > Acanthisitta chloris. The sequence goes on along the minus strand of NW_008661944.1, from coordinate 1,193 downwards.
CATAAACAAGGAAATAAATAAAACACTACAGTCAGAAGTGTTAATGAAGCAGTCAGTAACATGATCAGGAGCCTCTAACAAAATGGCAATCACTCCACTGAGCAGGTTAAACACTGTTGTAATGAGAGAATTCTGCTGGCTAAGACTGCAGAGAAAGATGGAGTATGAAACCAACAGACAAAGAGAACAGTGTGCCCAGGCAACTAGCTTGTTCTTACTTCTTTCTTCCCTTCCAAATAACGAGAGAAATGCACATAAGTTACAGATCTATAAAATAAGAAGCCTATGATATGATGAGTACTAAAACAGAAGACAGTGAAGATTTTGCTTATAGCACAGGTCTGGAGGGGAGGCAGTGAGACCATCCCGGGTGGGAAACTGGAAATTCTCTGAGGGAAAACAACTGCAGTGTTAGAGATCTGATCAGTCCTGGTCCTGCAAAGAAGCAACGAGGGATCTGAACAGAAGTGCAACACTAGCTTAAGCACAGATAATGTTTCATCTCTACAGCAGTAAGATGTACTCATTTCACATGGCCTATTACTATCCAGTCTTTTTATAGCTACATAGATATATTCTGTGGTTTTGTATATACATAAATATAGGCTAAAGAATTTAATTTCTTTTTACTGTGATATCATATGGTGTGCACAGATGCATTACAGTTTTGCATGAGCTTTTCATGTTCTTTAGGGCCTCTCTTACCTTGCTTTCTTCCAAGTGCTCCAAAGCTTCCTTATAAGACATTGGAATCTTAGACAAAGACTGTCTAAGCATCTTTTCTAGTTTCTTAAGATTATCACACACCTTATCTTTGGTTTTTGTGTAGCTTTTGTATTTTTCAAAATACCTGTATAAAAAATTAATAGATAATTAAAATTAGTTGTTGTTGCTCCTTTCTCCCACCACAATGTCCACCATGAACTAGTAGTCCTTACTATTTTGCAAGTTATCTTCAATTAGCATTTGTTATACATTTTAGGTTTGATATCTGAGATACTTTAGAGATGTAGGTATGAATGCCCCAGAGGGAAATAAATATGAGCATGTATATGTATATGAAATATGTGTTGGGCCCAGTTCCTTTAATATCTTTGCTGATGATTTGGATGAGGGAATTGAGTGCATCAGCAGCAGGTTTGCAGGAGACACAAAGTTAGGGGGACTGTAGATCTGCTGGAAGGCAGGAGGGC
>NW_008661943.1:64349-87727 GCF_000695815.1 Acanthisitta chloris | reverse complement strand
TGTACAGGTACCGAAGTCAGAGAGGCTGTTCTAATGTTCTGAGGCACTGGGAACTGAGTTGGTGCAAGAAATATTTCTGGAAAGTGGCGGATGCAGCAAGCTCGAGAGCAGGAGGGGGGGGCATGGTTTTATTCCAGCCCGCCAGTCATCAAACACCACACAGCCACTTGTTTACTCCCCCGCCAGCAGGATGGGGAGACAATCGGAAGGGTAAAAGCAAGAAAAACACATGGGTTGAGATAAAGACAGTTTGATAGAGAAAATAAAATTTGCACACACAAGCAAAGCAAAACAAGGAATTATTTCACTGCTTCCCACAGACAGGAGGTGTTCAGTCATCTCCAGGAAAGTAGGTCCCCATCACATGTAAGTTACTTGAGAAGACAAACGCCATCACTCCAAATGTTCCCCCTTCCTCCTTCTTCTTCCCATCTTATATACTGAGCATGATGTCATATGGTATGGAATATCCCTTTGGTCAGTTTTTGTCACCTGTCCCAACTGTGTCTCCTTCCAGTCTCCCATGCATCACCAACTTCCAGCGAAGCAGAGCAGAATGGGAAGCAGCGAAGGCCTTGGCTCTGTGTAAGCTCTGCTCAGCAATAATAAAAACATTTCTATATCATCAACCCTGTGTTCTGTACAAATCCTAAACATAGCCCCATACTAGCCACTGTGAAGAAAGCTAACTCACATTCAATCCAAACCAGCACAGCTTTTTCCTACCATACTCCAGCCTGCAATTCTGTGAAGCAGTGTCCCATGCCCAACACTGTTTCTAGTGACAACCCATTGAAGAAGCTCTGTATTTACTGCAACATCTTTGTATCATGATACGCCATTTGAAGAACTACAGCTGAGCTTGACTTTTTTTTTGAGTTGTAAATACATGAGTTTCAACATGAGAAAACCAGCAACAAGGAAGAGGAAAGATAATAATGTAATAGTAGAATCTTATTTAAAAATGCCTCAACCACTTTTCCTTAAATAAGGCTGCCATCATTTTATTTTCTAGTATTTTTTGGTTAACTAGAGCTAGAAAAATAATAGTCTGATCCTACCTACTGATGTTAATTGCAAACATTCTTATGAACTTTTGGATATGGAAGTAACCTTTCAGGGCTTGTACCTACTAGTTAAGGATGGAGCGAGTTGACTTCTGGTGCTAGCTCTGGTTTGTGTTTTTTTTGTTTTGCCCTGTTTTGAGGTTTGGGATTTTTTTTCTCCCTCCCTGAATAAATAAATCTTAACTTTGAGTTCTCAATCTTGTTGGCCAAAGTGTTTACCATGCTAGGGAGTGACTGATGACAAAGATTTCCACATCCCATAAAAGTTCAACCTCTTCCTGCATGGAATCCTAACACTTGATCACCTTTTACAAAGGAACAACTAAATTTAAGGGTCCTGTGATTTTTGTCACACTGGGAAACGTAGACACTAGCAGCAGGAAGATAAATAAACTTGTAACTCAAGGAAGTTACTCAAGTAAGCAGAAAGAATATTTTTATATCACATTTTTCTTTTGGGAAAGAATTTTTACCAATTTTTAAAGGAAAAATGCTATCATTGTGTCTTGAGTGAAAACTGCAATTTAACTCATAAGTGACTGAATTTTTTATGAAAATTTATTTACCTAATCAGCATGTTTATGATACTTACAAGCTACAGTCACATAATGTCATTAGCTGAAGCTCATAAATGAAGAATATTTTAGAACTTCTTTGCAGCATGTAGATACTATGACAAAGAAAAAGGATGAAATTGTTTTATAATTCTAGGTTGTTGAAGAGCAGGTAATGGTAATGATCTTGTCTTTATTGGGAGCAGTTCAGGCCCATAAATTTTGAGTTTGCTAAATGAAATAATGATCTTGCTAAAACTGCAGGAAGTAAATCCACACATACTTCAGAAGTTTGTATATTTTTAGAAAAATAAGGATTGCTGAGGTTAATTATGAGAAAAGTATACTAAAATTACTAATCTCTCACTCTTTGTAAGCAAATACTGGCCAAAATTGTTATTTCAGTTGCTGCAACATCATTTTAAATTACTTTTTGTGCCCCTTAATGTTATTCTATATGAATTTATTGCTTTCTAAATAGGAAGACTTAGCAAATCTAGTCTTCATATTGTAGTCACACTGTAATTGTGTCTTTGTATTACTGGAAAAATAAACTTGTCAGTACTAATTCATGTACAGCGCCTATAGCCAAATAAGTGTTTGAAGATCATGAAAATACAAGGATTAATACTCATGTTTTTATAATATAAATTCATAAATTAAATTCTCAATCTGTAGCTGAACACAAAACAGATTGCTTCATTCAAAATTTCAAGGAGGCAGCAAACTTTGTTAAAGTCAGAGTTACATGTCTAACATAGTTGACTTATTCAATGTTAAGAGGTTACAGGGCTTAAGGCAAAGGTACAGTACACCTTACTTCTACTGAGTTATCTGTCCTCATTTTCCACTTAATCAGGAGTAAACCAAGACAAGAAAGCTTGTCTCGGTTGGAGGAAATGGCAAGTGTCAAGGACTGGGTACCACTTTTACAATTTGAAGGCATGTCTTCAACTGTGCTAACTTCTTTCCAAATGTAATAAAATCATGGCCTTATGTTTCAAAAGAGGTAGAGCATTTAAAGATTAATGAAGAATGCCAAAAAAAATTAGAGAAAAAATAAATTAAATTTGCTCCCATCTCTTATTTCCAAAATATTTGCATGGCAATAGCAGAACCAAATGTATTTTGTACATAACAGTAGAGGAAAGAGTTCAGTGTGTCTGGATGATTGTTTCCTATTTTATGATTTTATGATTCCTTAGATCTTCTTATCAGAAAAAACATGCCTTGATGCCTGCAATGTCTCCATTCAGATGTATGCAACCCTTAATATCACTACTCTAATAGAATTTTTGAACACAGAAAGATCAGGTCATGGGAGAAATTTATGTTCTCAAAGACCTATTCAAGATTATTCTGTACATGTATACTGTGTATACATAGCCTATGTATGCAAATTGAACATTTTTGTCATGGGAAAAATGTTTGGAACGCACTTTGTTTCATAAAGAAATTGTCACTACAATTCATCAATCTCATTTTATTCTTGGAAACTGAATGTCTTTTGAGTAATGTTGCAGAAGTTCATAATCCAAACAAAAGGACAATCACCATGAAAAGGGATATTTCAAATCTTTGCAGTCAAAGCAAGATTTTTAGCTGTAAAAAAAGTAAAAGGATGAAAGTTAGTTGAATGTAAGAGCACAGTAAAACAAGTTGTGTAACTGGAAAGTAATATGGTCATACTCAGATGACAGAAAGATTATTGACCTATTAACTTCATGTAATAATTCCTCAAATGGAGAAACTTCCTAAAAAAATTAAGAACATCTTAAAAGTCTTCTATAAATATTGAATCTTAGGAAAATGTTGTTCTTAGACACATGGAATTAAATGTTGTTCTAAAAAGCAAATCTAAAGTTTTGTTGTTGCTTTTTCATATAGTAGCACATTTAAATACAAATTTAAATGTGATTCACTTGGTATCAATGCATTCCTTCTTTCGGAAGAGGAACAAGGCAAAGTCCCAATAATTTCTGCAAAAGAAATTCCCGACTTCCAGTCTTTGGCAGCAGTTTATTTTTTTCTGTAGAATTTAATATGAATTTCCTACTACTTATATGCAATATTCATGCATAACTTTCCCATAGTTTCCTAGATTTGCAGCTATGTGATGGAGAGCACTAGGGTCGAAAGTCATGATGGCTTCCCTGCTTGGAGCCCAGATTGTGAACAGAGCCCACAGAACATGTCACATTCAGTTGCGAAATCCAAGAGACTACTCATGCAGATACAGTGATGATAGTGGCTTGACCTAGGCAAAGAGAAAGGCCTTAGGGGCCCTATTTTGCTCCTGTTCTGTGTCACTGGGACTTTGCTCATTCCTACTCCAGCAGAGGATGAGAAGTAAGATTTAATGGAAAGTCTAGAGATCTCTTAGCACATTCTTTAAAAACATAAATTCGATTATCCAGGTTCTACTTGGATATAGAACAAAATCAAAAACAGGAACATTAATCACCTAAAAATGCTAAGAAAATTAAATATCTGTGACAACATTCAGTGGATGCACCTGCTTGGTATGACAGGCAGCACGCATGGAAGCAGAAGTTGCTTGGAATATATGAGTGAGAGGTAGACTCTTACCAGAATTGAAAGTCAATGCCTAGGAGACAATGAGGAGGAGCTCAGGAAGGCATGGCAGTGGATAGACAGCTTTGTGATTTTTGTTTACTCATGTCACTGCAGTTGAGAGATAAAGACACTGATTCACTTAAGCATTTTTTTTTCTTCTATGAAGATGCAAGTAGTAATAAAGTGCGTTCCCAGAAATGGGTTCCACAGGTATCTTCCTCCCTTCAGGTATTTTCTTTAGGAACAGAAAACTAAAACAAATATAATATAAAAGAAGTAATTAACTGTTAAAAATAATATTTAGTTAAGGATCTGAATTGAAACAATCAAATCAACTTATTTCAGTTGTGAAAGTCGGAAATTCTGAGCTGAAAGTATGAAGGCTGACTGCTCTTGCCATTCCTCAAATTTCTTTAAAAGCTTATTTTACTATTCTTCAGAAACAATATTCTAGGAAGTCTAGTTGTACAGTATCCAGCCCTCTTCCTGTTCTTTTAACTCTAGTATTTAGTGGCAAGTAGCCAGCATCATTAACTAATTTGCTGTAGTATTTCAGTGACCTCCAGTTTCAAATAACTTTCAAAACAGTTACCCCTTCAAACAAAGTTCCATACTAAAAAAAAATATTTAGCCAAGTTCTTGTTTTATAAAATGTGTATATAAGAGAGAACTATGCATTTTAAGATATGCATCAACATAGCAAAATGGTAATGAACAAACATTGGAAAAATTCCTCACGATCAAATCCCCTGCATTAATAGCCCTTTCATTAATAGCTTTAGGGTCATCTTCAGTTCTAAGTTCCTTTACACTGCAAGGTCCTTCTGTGGATTACAAGACAAAGAAACAAATACTGTGGAACTACAATGATCACTTTCTGAAATTACAGTAAATTAATTATCTGTTAGTTGTCTAAATGTTTTGGAAAATCAGGTGTTCTTTGTGACTTAGTTTAGAAAAAATCAAACAGAACACAGCATAGCAGATTTGAAAGACCATGTAGTATCTCAGCAACTAGTCTTACCTGGAAATTGAAGTCCCTGATGTGCTTTGTGTTCTGCTGGAGTTGATTTATTGATAGTTTTCCAACAATGAACAAGTAGCATAAAATGTTTTGAAATATGAACTTCTTTTCAGGTATCCAATAAACTAAGAGATAAATCCTCTAGCAGGGGCACTTTGTCAGTCCTCTTCATTGCAGTAAATACCAACAGTGGGAGCAGGATAAAGGGGACAAGTGGAAAAATTGACAAGAGGAAGAACTGTAAGTCTGGAAGTGTTGTCACTAACAAGCCCATGGAGCCTACTCATTGGTGTCTCAAAGTATGAGATGTCATGTAACCTAAATTACTTTAAAACACTTCTGAAAACTACAAATTTCTTAGTAACTTTAAATCTAGAGTACGTAATGTATTAATGAAAGAACTTTATGTCTACTTTTGGAAGGAAACAAAAAATAAACAAATCTTGATGGGAATTCCAATGTTTTGTCTTATTGTCTCAGATTCTCTGGTTTATTTATTTGGAGTTGTGAAGCAAGGTAAGAGGGAAAGGGATCTAGTCCGTGGTACATGGTTCTTGTGTAACATTAGTTTGTTTTTCTTGCTTGTCCAAGTACACCATGGTAGAAGGCATCATGATGGCTGGTCTCTAGATAAAACCACTCTGATAATGTTTCATTAAACGGTAAAACAGAGATCACTAAAGGCATTCTAGTGTCAATTAGAAAAATGCCAATAGATTTGGAACCACCTACTACAGAATGTATTAAACAGTTTATGTTACTTGAATGATATAGAATATTTCTTTCCTTCTCACGTTCATTCTCTTGGTATGATCAAATTCAATGATTTAGTATAACTGGTCTGTGGGATATGTATGCTTTTTATTTTCTATTTTGTTATCTTTGCTCATTCTTCTTTACATCCAAATATCTTAAAATAATGATGGTTACCGAACATTCTCAACAATCAGAGAAATATCTTTTTATTTTATTTTTTAAGTTTTTTTTTAGTTTTTACTTCAGTTGAGAAAATAATTCCTCAGTTATCCCATTTCTGAAAGTTTTGAGTATATCTGGCCCTTTGCAATTTCAAACTTTGACTTTACTATAACTTGCTTTGAAATCAAACATAATACAAAACCAATACATAACCCTTAATATACATTGCTCAATGTTACCCAACTTCAACATACAAGTAGTTCATTGAGATCTTAATCTAGTCTCCAAAATCTTATTGGCTCACTGCACTATTCATCCAGATTTATTTGTTTTCTCTGGTTTCAGTATCAGAAAACTCTCAGAGTTCAGTGATGACACAGACAGGCTCATTATCATGTCCTTTCCTCTTTTACCTCTGTATGACACTACAAACATGAGAATTTTCTCACAGTACACAGACAGGAAAAAGACAAGTATGGATCTTAGTTCTGCTTATTTCGAAAATGTAGAGAGGAATAAATATTCCTAGAGGTCCTACAAACTATTTCAGGAGATTAACTGTCTTACATACTTTTATCATCAGTGAGAGAATGCATGTATATGAGTATTTTAGTGATTTGTACTAAATTGCCATGCCTTTTCATTACAGATTACTGTGTCTTCATAGATAATTGATGTACAGAGGATTTTTCCAGTTTGATTTAGGTATTTTTCACGGATTTTAATATGATTTATTTCTGCCATGCTAAATCCCATCCTTGGCTTTCCTCCCATCAGAGCTTGGAAGCGAAAGGGAAAAAGAAGGCTGGAAGTCTTGCTGGATTATATTCTGAAATATTATTGCTGAAGAAACCTCCTCTCTGGATAAATGACAACTAAGATTTTTACATTGTACTTCAGGCTTTAGCTTTTAAATTATACTCTGTTCTGATGATGAATTCACCACATTCCTTATAAAGCATGTGATAACTCATTTTCATTTTTTGCAATGATAAACCATTGTTTTTCTAATGTCCTATTAAATGTCTTAATTTTATTCTTTAAAATAAAAAATATGCAAACATTGCATCATGCCAGTGTATAATTGAATAGAAAATTCATTATCTCACTCTCCCTTCTGTTCTTGTCCCTCTCTCTCTTTTCTGGCCTCTCTCATCCTTTTTCTCACTCTCTCCATCCCTATTTGTATCTAAGATATAAGGAGTCAAAAATAGAATGTCAGAGAAATAAAAAAAGTTTATTAATCTGGTGTTTTGTTAGAAAAGTGACTGCAGTAAAAATCATACATTCTCCCTATAAGGATTTCAGTAGTGTCATAGAATTATTTGCTGACTGATTGTGAAATAATGCCATCTCTATTTAGAGGCGTTGGCAATCAGTCATATCCATTTATTTAACAAGGCTCATAAGTGTTAAAGTTAATGAATTGCTTGCAAATTTTCAAGTGTGTGACTGTTCTCCAAAATTCAGAATATGCACTTTGACTCTGTTAGACTATAGACGATTGCCTGGAATAAATCTTTTTCTTCAGGCTTGTGACTGGCAGAATTATGATTTAGTGTAAATATCCATCAGCATTAAAAAAATGCATTCTAAGTTGGTAAATACTCTTCAGTATCAAAGTTATCTTCTTGAAGCTTTTCTGTCAACGAACTTTATTGTTAGGAAATTAAATAACAAAAATAAAGGACACAGAAACCCACACACACAATTCAGTGGCCGTTAAAAATTGTATTTTGCCCAGTAATATTTTAGAAACACATTTGAAACTGTCACATCAGTACCCCATAATTATATCAGAAATTCTTACAGATAAAAACCTAGCAATCTGTTCTTGACTAAAATATTCACAGAATCAAGGGACAAAATTGCCTAACTTAGACTCTATTCTAGGGCAATAAGTAACTATTTTCAGAACAGGATAATGATTACATTTTCCAAAGGTCAGTTAGTCCTTACTTCTTTCATAAATCAAATTCAGAACTTCCTTATTCAAATTGGAAATAATCTCATTTTTTTCTTGGGTCCTGCTTAATCAAAAATACTTTAAAAGCATTTAAGAAATACTTAAATTGTTTAAAAAAATGCCTGCAGACACAATTCTTTTCTATTTATCTATTACTGTTGTATGATGTCTAAAAGTAATTGCCTATGGCACTTCTGGTATCTGTAAATAAACAACTGAGAATGGAGATCTGGGCTGTATAAACACAAGAGAAAGTTATTTGGCATGAAGAGACACATTCATTTAAGCTGTAAAGAACATATCTTGTTTGACCTTACTTGAGTCTCTAGTGGTTAGTTCTGAGTCACTGGGGGAATGTGTCTTGGAGTTTAATTTTGACTGACAAGTGTCCTCCCACTAAGGGAACGCTGAAAAGTGCTGAGGAAACAATATCCAGTGTGAGTGATCTGGTTCTGTGGTTTTGCTTGTGATAATTAGGACAACTAAAAGACAGAGCAGATTAGAGTGTTGCACAAGGATCCTGAAAGACCCCCTGCCTGCTTCTAAAGAGCATTCAGATGTTGGTATCTTGTTGGAACCATAAAGTGTACTGATAGTAGGAGGGGTTTGAGAAGGCTAAATTCAATCTGAAGATTTCAAAACTTGGCAGTTTCTCTGTATATCACCTCCTCCCGAGGTTCTGCTGATGCACAGTCTGCCAGCAGTTTTAAAAGAGTAAATGGACAATGAGATCTACCATGATGTGGATTGGGCACTGAGGAAATAGGTGTTTATCTGCAGAAATTTGTGTGCATTTGTCACTGTGGAAAGGGACCTTGTGCCCATGTGGCTAACACAATGTAGTGGGCTTCATTTTGGCAGAACAGCTTTAATGAATTATCCACCTCCAGTTACTCCTTCCCAGGAAGCCTTTATGAAATGTGCTGAAGCAAGCTATCATGTCCCCGGACCGTTTTCTATTAATGTGTGTGTCTGTAAGAGAAATTAATTCCTCTGGTGCAAGAAAGGTTTGGCACAAACAATGTTGAAAATGTCTTTATTTACTGATGGATTTGGGCTGCATTTTCTTACAACTTGAGATTTGATACAGCAAGTGGCCATCTTGGAGTGGTGGAAGGTGTTTGAGAAGAGCAAATAGATAACAGGCTCTTCTGATGTATACATTTGTGTCTGTAGGTTTGTTTGTCTGTGTTTGTAGACTTGCTATATTGTTTTTTTAGCATTTTTGAGGGGGGAAGAAAGTCATCACATTAAGTAGTTATGGAATTCTGTGTGCTTTGCTTGGCAGGCTTTCATACAGCAACTTGAACCCACCTAACTTTAGTCTATCTTTAACATAAATCATCTAAAGGGCTTCAGAAAGACATAAGCTATTGAAAATACACAAAGTGCTCTTTTCCCACAAAACTTCAAACATAGAAGCTGTTCTCTGGGGGGCATTTTTTGGTAATTCTTCTGTGGATGGAGTGATTTTACAAGTTTCAATATGGATTGTATTTATTTAATTCATATTCTGTTTTTTAACAATTATTTCAATAGCTATAGAAAATATTTGAATTTACACTTTACACTTTACATTTTCTTACCCCCTCAACTACATTAACAAAAATGATGACCTGTGATACCATCCAACAGCATTTCACAAGAAACTGAAAAATATGTCCGGTACACAACAGCTTTGAACTTACTTGAAGGGATGTTCGTATTTAGCAAGAATCTCCAAATTTCTCAGAGAAAACAGAAATTAGGGGTGCTATTTTCTATGTGTATTACCATTAAACTAGTTTATGTAATTAGTAGCATTAATAGACATCTGAAACACAGAGGAAGTCAGAGCTGACATTTAATTCACCTGATTTCTGTTGAAACAGAGGGGATTTTTCTGGTTAGCTCTTTCTGAATAATTGCTGAGAAAGCTTGACCTTAGTTTAAAAGCAAGTCATGCATCTGTAGGACCATCACAGAATTTCTAACATGAAATGCTAGACATTTGCAGTTAGACTACAGAAGACATTTACAGTGTCATTCACAGCAGTTAAAATTGCTTCTGTAACTATTTCCTATGCTAAGTATAGGGAAGGTTACATATGCTACAGCCAAGGTAAGCACACAGCTAGAATATGATAGACATTCAATTTTAGTGGAATCCATTTTGGCAAAAGTAGCTGTTTGCTTTTAGAAGGAGGTCAGCTTTTTGTAGCTCCATTGTGGTTAGTTGTCTGGATTTCCCACAGGCTTGCTCAGAATAGGTCCTGGAGGGATCCTGGTGTGCAGTATAAGATGTATTCCAGCTGCAGGCTCACTTTCAGAGGCAAATGGGATACAAAAAGCAGAAAGCAGTAAGCAGTTAAACCTTATGTTATTTCTAACACCTCTAACACCAAAGTACAACAAGCAATTTTGTTCTGCCTCCTTAAAGAGATCGAACAGCAATATAGTAACCTGTGTTTGCACAGCTAATTTAAGTTGCTGGAGATCATTAACACTTCCTAGGTACTTATAAATTCTAAATGCCCATCCAGGATTGTATTTCTCCAATTTTATTAAGTAATTGCAAAATAGATCAATTTGACATTGATAACATTAGGTTTCTAATCCATTGGTTCTGTTGCAGCAATGGAAGGTCCAGAAGTTTATTAGTTAGTACTTAGGAGTATTGCTACTGCGGTTTGATCATTCCCTGAGAAACAAAGTTGGGAATATTTGAATAAGTAGTCCTTACAGACATCCTCAATAAGGCACTTCTGTAAGTCAAACCTGGGACTTCAATTTCAGTTATGAATTGTGTCAATTCAGAGCCCAGAAAGCCAACTCTATCGTAGGATGCATCAAAAGCAGAGGGTCCAGCAGGTCAAGAGAGAGGGTTCTACTGTGCTCTGGTGAGACCTCACCTGTAGTACTGTGTACAGTTCTGGGGCCCACAGCACAGGAAGGACATTGACCTGTTGAAATTAGTCCAGAGAGGAGCACTAATCTGATTTAAGGGATGGAGCACCTCTCCTATTAGGAAAGACTGAAAGAATTGGGATTGTTCAGCCTGGAGAAGAGAAACCTTCAGGAGGACCTAATTGTGACCTTCCAATTGTGACCTGCAAGAAAGATGGAGAGACTATTTACAAGGACATGTAGTTATGGTACAAAGCGGAGTGGCTTCAAATTGAGTGTAGATTTAGATTAGCTGTTAGGAAGAAATTCTTTGCTGTGAGGGTGGTGAGGCACTAGCACAAGTTACCCAGGAGCTAGTGCTCCATCCATTGTTTAGAGCCAGGTTGGGTGGAGCTCTGACCAACCTGATTAAGATGTCCCTGCCCATCACAGGAGGATTGGACCTAGATGATCTTTAAGGTCCCTTCCAATCCAAGCCATTCTATGATTTTATGATTCAACAGGCCTCTCTGATTCTCTCCCTCATCCCACTGGTTGGATAATAATTATTATTAATTTTTATTATATTTACATATACTCTTAATCCATCTATTGAAAATAAAGACAAACATACAATTTTCTGTTGTTCATCATGTGTATATACATGTCTCAAGGAAAACACTTAGTTTTACATAAATGTGTGCATATGTATATATACACAGAGCATATTGATGTATATTAGTCAATCAAGAAACATATTGCTTTTTGTTGGAATACAAGTTATAGAAAAGCTAATTATAGAAAAAATATTTTAAGTACCTTGAAGATACACATAAATTTCAATTTTGACAATAAATACAGTTTATAATGAGAAAGGAAAAAGAAGGGAGAAACAGCTGTAATGGGAAGTTCAGGGTAAGGCCCTTTCATTTAGTTTGCTTTGCAGTTGTTGAATATGAATATGGAGATATATTTACAAAATGGATACATTTCTCTTTTTGGACACTGCACGTTATGTTTACTTAGTTTTCAATACTTAACACATTTTAAAAAGAACAAAAATGGCTGGGATAGATGCCAGCATAGTCCTGGAATCAAGTAATTATAACGATACAGAAATATGAAAAGAGTGTCTAAGTTTATTATAACATAGCATGAGTAAAGTTTTTAGTAATTTTTTCCTGCAACAAGGAATGTTACCTTCACATGCGATATTTAAGGCATGCATGAATTTGAAAATATCATTGTGGACAAACCATATGCCCAAAGCTATGCAAGATCTTGCTGTCATTTGAAAGATATCAAAGAAAAAACTGAACATAAAGAATATGCAGTCTTAGGAGAAGGAAAGAAGTTTAATGACTTGAACAAGGCCGAAATTTTGTCCTAAAACCCCCTTTTGAAACAGTATGCATCATAAACCACGTGGGATGGCCTTGACACTGCCATTCATAAAGGTGTAATCCATTGCCGATCTTAGGCATATCTATAATACTTTTATTTACCATTGTCTCTCTTCTACATTAACAATAAACAGAATTAAAAGTTTAGTTAGTATTACTGAGTGGGACAATCTGTGTTGTACATAGTAGAACTTAAGAAAAACTAATGTGATTTCAGTAGATAAATGTTCATTTAGGATTAGAAGGATTCACAGCACCTCTACTAAAATTGATGCCCTAACAATATAGTTCCTGAAAGACCGGCAAACAAATGGATTTTCGCAGACTAGCAAAATGAGTTTTAATCTACAGTCCTGCTGTTCCCTGATATAGTCTCAATTTCTTAGCTGGGTGATGAGATGCAATAAGAAGACAACCTTACTGGAAATCCAGTATAGTTTGGATGCATACCTAAGCAGTAGAAATGAGTAACAAGTTCAGAAATACTGATTAATTGTTAACAATATGCTTATTTTTAATAGAAAAAAGTCACTTTTTGAGATATCAAGAAATAAAATTTGAAAAGAAAAATTCAAAGAATAGGATTTTACATCACCAGTAAACTCAAAAAATTAATTTGATATTTTGCATATATTGTCATTTATGCAGAGTTCTATACATGTATCAACTTTCACTAAATTATTAGTACTGCTAATGTCATTGCTAAACATCTGCATGAATCTTTCCACAATGAAACCTCAATTTTAAATGTCAAGCCATTCACACACCAAATTCATTTTTCCTTACCATAAATGGCAAATATTCACTAACATCACCCACGAAATAAAAAAAAACCCCAAACAAACATTTGCAAAATAAGATGCCAAAAGTCAAGGTTTCTTGACAAATTCACTGCACTTTGAATATGATGCATCTGGTACATTTTCAGTATTACGCTTTCGGGGATGTGGTTTTGATTTTTCATCAAAATCTTGAATTACTTTGTACCAATAAAACTATGACTCCCTGCCCCACTTTCAGAGGACCCAGTAATTCTTCCAAGTGGTTGGTTGGTTGGGATTTTTCTCCATCTATAGTGTTATTATAAAAATTAAAATATTTTTAATTTTTTTTAAGTTAACAAGCTTTTTTTCAGCCACTCCTGCACTGTCTTTCATCATCTGTCTCCTGTTTCCTTAGGCAACCTATTTTTGTATTCATATTTAACATCATCGTAGATCCTATCTAGCTGTTTTCTTTATGAACTTTTATGTGGCATCTGTTAGGCTGGAATGTTCAAAAATACTTCTGAAAGAAGTTCCAACATTTATTTAATGCCCCTAGGGAATCAGCATCTTTCTTTGGGGCGCTCTTGAACACACCACCTATGGATGCCATTTCCTGGTGTTTTGCTGCGTGCACTGTGCAGGTGAACCCTTGCAAATCTTTTATTCTGAGACTTAACTTTTAAAATGTCTTCCACTACAATTTCTTTCTTGAAGTCTCCTGGTATCTCATCCAGCCATGTCACAAAGCATGAATCAAGCTCTACATTGACTTCGGCAAGACTACCCTATGCTTAAATATATTTGTGAATTAACGTGTTTTCCAGATTAGAAATCTGATCACTGTAATTTTGTTAGAATAGACATTTGGTGGAGTTTCAGGCATGAAAGAAATTTACTGATAAAATATTTGAAGTAGAAATTTTGCATAGTGAATGAAAATAACAGCATTAGGCCAAATATTTCTTCTTTAGACAACACGGCAGAGTACACTCTCTGGAATCAGAATTTCTGTAGTATTTGTCAATATCAGACATATTGAAAATAAAGCAATAAATTACATAGTATGATATGGAAAGAAATAGGGTTTAGCACATTTCCTAATATTAGAAAACACAACTACAGTTCCAAATATTAAATTTAAATCAACTCTGGACAGTTAAAGTAATATTAGAGGTAATAAATGTAATAAGCCTATGTCTGCTAAAGTCATCAAGACTGTAGTCTTAAAACCATAGGACATAAAACTTCACAATGTAGTCTTTCTTATTAAATTCTGCATAACATCATGATGTACTACATGGCAACTGTAATAAGTGCTAATGAAACTTAGTCCAAAATGAGTTCGCCCTCTGCTTCTTCTTTATTGAAGCTCACTCCAATCAATGTTAATGTAATATAAAGATTTGAAGGAGGATATTCCATCTGACAGAGAAGACAGAAAAGAAAGAGGAAGAGAAAAGGACTATGACATGACATTTAAAAATAGTAAAGATCTGTGTAGAGAAAGTGGTTCCCAGCAACATTGTGTGAAAAAAAGTAAAGGAGGAGACTTGTACAGAAGAGCATACAACAGGAAGACACACATTTGTAAAGGTCTGACTTTTATAAAGTGTCTCTAAAATACCAGAAATCAAAAGAAAAAGCGATTAATCAAAGTTTTTTAAGTGTTGACCTTGAGCCATACAGCCTCAAAATGCATTTAATACATTCTATATATCTTCCACATTTTTAGACCCATGTAAGCAATAACTTCACAAGATGTATTTACAGTCACTATAAATGAAAGAAGAATTAAGATTTTTTTGGTTGTTTCAAATCTCTTGTAAAAATGTTGTGCATCTACTATTCACCAATTGCTGTGCTGCAGCATTCAAGTGTAAAAAGTGCTAATTTTTCAGTGGTCAGCAGGTTTGCATCTTTTTTTTTTTTTTTTACCGTGGGCAATTCTAGTAATTTCTGAGCAATAGAAGTATTTTGTTGCGATACTTTGATTCAGCTGATATTCAAATAGCATATCTATATGTGCAATTATTCATTTTTCATATTTCAAAAACAATTATTGCGTGTTCAAAACATAGAGTTATAGAGCACAATATTCATAAAATTAACATCAAATCATACAATAACCTGGGTTGAGTCTCATAGATTGTCTAGCTCCAACCTGTTTGCCATGGGTAGGGACACCTTCCACTAGATCAGGTTGGTCACAGATCCATCCAACCTGGCCTTAAACTCTTCCAGAAATGGAGCATCCATGAGTGCGCTGGGCAGCCTGTGTCAGTGCCTCATCACCCTCACAGTACAGAATATTTTCCTAATATCTAACCTGCATTTACTCTCTTTCAATTTGAATATTGCATTGTGTTTCTTGAACAATGGATAATCTTGGCTATCTTAATATTTTCTACCCTATTTATGGTAATAGCCACCAATTTACCTTTATATTTGATACTTCTTCATTATATATAGTATCCTGACAGTGTTCTAACAGGCAAACCTTAGACTGATGAAGTTTACACTCATCAAAGCATGACAATATACATGTCGCCTAACACCTCATTTTCAATCGCCTCTTGTTCAATTTTTCAACTCTGTATCAAAGCAAAATCCTGACAGAGAGAAAAAAAAGAACAGCAAAAATCTTGTCCATAGTCTTAGAGATTAAGCATCATTTTACTGTCATACATGATGTTGCACTGCAGTTTTATGTCCTAGCGAATTTCTAAACATGGTTTCAGCACAATGTGACTTCAGTTGTCCACAGAACGCAGTGAAATTTTTTTTATTTTAATGTGTGTTTCAGGAGATGGAAGGACCTCAGCATCCTAAATGCAATGAATAATGTTCACCCCTCAAGAGAGCTAAATATTAAATCTAGAGTTTAATAATCCCATGGAGGTATAATAATATCTGTGACCTGCAGTACAAACATTTCCATGCTGCTCTTGTTCAGGAGATACTGTCAGAATACAGTCCAGTGAGAAAATTATTTTATTAGCCTAGTCATTCTATTCTTAGGTGCCTTGGTATCCTTCAAATGATCTTAACACTCATTCTAATCTAGCCTTCCATTCAACTTTCCACTTTTAAAACCAACAAAGTTAGGTCTCTGCTTTTACAGAGACAGATTACTGCCCTTCTAGAACCATGTGCATCTGTTTTATATGGGTTTATTTTCTATGGATTTAAAATGCTGAAATAGTGTGGGTTCACAAGAGGATACAGAAACAGCTTTTTGTGCTGGTGTTGATTCGCCTGGAATTTCAACAGGTTTGCCTTAATTGCAGGGTTCAAAGATAATTTCAGCAATGCCTTCCAAATTTGGTTTGGGTGAGATCCAAACCCATAAATCCTTCATCCTTTGTACAGACGTATCGGAGTACTCCCCTATGCTCTGTAAGGTGGTACACTCAGAACTCTTTCCAGGTCTTTTGATAGTTTGTTTGAAGCAAGTCCAAAATTTAGGGCTGTAATTAAACAAGACTTGAGGCAGATTTAGCCATAATTTGCATTCAGTTATGAATGATTTGTAGAATCCTAGGAGGTGGTATTAGGCCTTTCTGGTACTTTACTTACCAGCCTCTAGCAGGAGGTGTGAAGGGAGAAGTCATGGTGGTCTGATTCTCTCTGGTAAATGTAAATGCACATTTTCCCAGGCATCTATACTATGTACTTACTGAACTTTGTTTAGAGAAAAGGTTAGTCTTACAGAAACAGATAAACTGGGCTGCATCTTCTTTTTGGATTTAATAAGCGATATCAGAATATGAGTCAAGATAAAATCCTGGATATAAAGACTACATTTAAATTGCTTTCCTTCCTTATTCCTTACCCTTTGATTTGTTACTAACACAGTAAAATTCAATATTTTTCAATATGTAAGTATATACTTTCAATTTTAGGCCACATCTTTGACTATCTCAGAATTTTTATTGCTCCGCTACTATGAGCTGTCTTTTTCTGCCTCTGGTTAGTACTCTTATTATAGAATTAGGGACAATGTGAAAAAAAATAAAGAGAAACTGTTCTGTAATACTTGTCCTTTAGTGTGAGGTTCTGACACATATTTCTGAATTTCTTTAATAAATGGCTGCTCTTTTAGACTAGGAGCTTCCAGTGATGTAAATGAGATAACATTCAGATGAAGAGTATAATTTCATGTACCATATTCTTATTCAGCAAATACCTACTTTTCTCATCTTAGTTTCAGCACCGGACAAGCATGCACATAATTTTTACTGCATTTAATTTTAATTCTGATATATCCAGTTGAAGTCAAAAGGTATCTGTAAATTTTTCCAGAACTCTGATCCACATGCATGTTTTCTGTCTTAGCTTGTTTGAGCTTCCCATCATGAGAAAGCTCCATGGCAACTCAGTGTATGGAAACAGATGTGAAGTTACACAGAGCCTATGGAGTGAAATTTGAAGACAATGGAAAAAAATCTTTCAAGTCAGTACACTCTGGCAATTTTTTCAGCTTCATATAGGAAAGTTGTAAAGTCATTTGATGCAGTAGTTCTATACAGTTAAATAATCCTTAAAAGACTCAGTCAACCTTTTATAGTGTGAAAAAATAGTGATTCAGAGGAAACTCCTCTTTCTTACCTTCCCTTCTTCTTACTCTCTCTCAGATTTTAAATTAATTGAAGAATCTTCCTAGAATGACTTATTTAGGAAAACTGAAGTCCTGGCTCTAGAAAATTCCCTTCATTTATAAAGAAATGAGGAAAAGTTTCAGAAGCAGGTAAGCCTAATTGACTATCAAAGTTGTAACAGACCTCAAATTGTATTAAGACACTTTTCTAAAGAAGCTGTACATTCTTTCATCATGCAGGTACTTTGAAGGTCTCACTGCAAGATCACTTACTATTCAGAATATTCAAAAATGTAAAATAAGTTTTCATGTAGCCACTCATTAAGTCAAGAGGCACCTTTCAGAACACAGATTACATTCAGTATTTAATGTCCTAAAATTTTGTTTTTACACAGAGGTAATTTGAATTTTAATTTACATTTTAGTTTTGCATGCATTCTTTTGCTTGTGTGTTAAATTGCTGTACAGAAAAGGCTAAGAGTTGCCTATCTGTAGTTTCAACATAAATATCAGTGATTTTATCTTTCTTCTAGGATGCTTTGATAAATGATGATGCTTTTTTCACCTGAGGTTACAAGTGTGTTTACATAATACTTACCCAAAATATTATCATCTACGAAAAGTTTTAGGCAAAATCCATCACCTGCTGTTCTTTAAACCAAATGACGCGTCAGTTGTATGACTGGAGCCATGCATTTCAGATTAAAAAAAAATGTTTCAGGTCAATAAAGAGTAATATTTGGATCTGGGTGAAATTTATTTAGGGCAAAAATACCAGGGCAAGTCTTCAAATTTTTGAAAGATCTCTTCTAAAATAATGAGAAGATGCTTCTGTTAATTCTGAATCAGTAACAGACTATTGACAGAAAAGGAATGACAGTGACAGCATCACTGGAAAATTTTATATTGTCTCAGAGGAAAAGATGATACAGCCCTAAAGGGTGCAATAGGCATTGGTATTAAATCTGTACTGTTCATGTCAGGGTCACTCAGTTTCTCTCAAGAGAGACTTCACTGTGTAAATGTAACCTACTGATGATTCCAGTCCCTCTGAGACCTTGCCAAAGCCCCTAAGTATGCTGTCTCCACAAAGGTTTATTTCCTTTTCATTGACATTCCAATAATAGGAAATTGTACTCAGATTTATTGTAGCTGCAAGCAATAATAAAAAGTTGCCATTCTCACCTTGTTTTCAAAAGATGAATGCAGAAGTGTCTTGATAAGGTGAAGATTCTTTTTCTTTCAGAATTGTATCAGGAGGTGACTACTGATCTTCCGCACATCACTACTAGCAGCAGTGTAGAAGTACAGGACTGTAAGGGTTTCTTTGTACCCCATCATCTCCTAATCCTGAAAAGATGGCAGAAATAAAGGAGTGACAGTGCTTTACATGGGTTGGGATGAGGGGTCTGGCCCTCTTACCCAGCATAGACACAGTGCCAAAGGAGTCATCCAGTTTTTGATTCTTGTTTCTACAGAGAAGAGTTAATAGTTAGAAAGCCCTAAGAAAAACCTGGAGTTAAAGGAAATCAGTGATGTGCAAGTAAATATGCTTAGAGGAAGCAGGGCTAAAATAGATCAAAGGAAATTACATAAAACCAGGGCAAATATCCCTTGGGTTTTGTCCCTTGGGAGTGAGTTGGGAGACACTGATTTCTGAATCAGCATTTTCCCTTGGAAGGTGTTCTTACAACCCATCAGTATTTGAAGGAACTTAAAGGCTATAGAGACCTGGCAAAATACTGTCTTAGAGAATTTCTGAGCAAGTAGAAAATGGGTAGGCAGAAAACCTAGACAAACATATTTTCTAGTCAACTGTGCAATATCATAATAACTTTCTTCCTGGCTTTTCACACTTAGCAACAAATATTTGACCTTAAAAGCATTTGAAGAGAAGACCACTAAGAATAACCTTCTGAATAATTTACAAATGGCATACCAGAAGCAGTTTGGCAAATTATGTTTAAATTTATATATAAATGTTCCCCAGGGCTCACAATTTACCGAGCATCTTCAGGTGATACAGAAATCAGTAAAGCTGCTTTACTTGTGCCCATCTCTAAATTTCATCAGGATCTATTTTCTTTAGAAGGTTGTTCTCTGTACAGCACCTCATGGCATGGTTAGGCCTTCTGGATAAGTGAGACAGTCAAGGCAGCCTCTGACTTCTTGTCTGTATTTTTCTTGCACAAGTAAGAACGAGCATAGATTCAATCCATTTAGCAAGTGGTGTGTGAGGAAATTAAAAGGAACAGAACATTTTCTAGAAATGTAAAGCTTCTGTAACAAACCTATGCTAAGCCTCAGAAACCTCTAAATTAACTGCTGAATGTTTCAGAATGTACACAATTTTGTCAGTCTCTAATGCTTATGAATAGACTTCCTAAAGCCTCAGCTGTTTATACTTTTCATAAATGGCAAACAAATGTGCAGCTCTGTAACACTGAGATCTAAGTTAATTCTCCAGGCTGAGCTAAGCTGCTCAAGATGTCTTGAGTAACAAACTGTGTGGGAAAAAAACATGAAAATCCTAGGAATGGATGGAGAGATTCATTTTCTTGACCTCAAAATACGTAAGGAAGATTCAAAGTAATTCCTATTCAGTGTTCAGAAATGGATCAGGAAGACATGACTCTTAGAGTGCACCATCTGCAGAGAACTGGTGGAAAACTATATAAACAGAACTATATTTAAGGAATACATTTTATCAAAGAAATTAAGCTTCCATCTTTAAAGAGCGTAGGGAGCGGAACATAGATTTCTCAGTACTGGACCCCACAGGACTGGAGCAAACACTGAACACTGTATAGGAAAAATTAAACAAAACACTTTTGCTTCTTCAAACCTTGAGTTGCAATACTTTGATGCCTTGGAGTGCAGTTCTGCTACATTCCTGACAGACAAGCTGAAGTGATGGTGAGGTGTGAAGGCGCCACAGGATAGGGAGCACAGAAGGCAGGAGACTCAGGGTGCTTACAGAAATGCCTAGTTTTTTGCTGGAGTGAGCCTTCTCTGTGAAGAGGGTGATGCTGAAAGGAGCCCAATTTTTGTTCTACTCAGTTCTCTCTTCTGTGTGTACTCTGTCATAGCCTATTGATTGGAGTGAGCTGCAAGGCACTAATTTCTGAACTAGCATTTTCATTTGTGCAGTGTTTCTGGCTGCAGCCTTGTCCTTATGTCTAAGAATGCTGACACAGACATCAAGGGGCAGAGCAGGCCAGTTGCCCCACAAAGTGTATGAAAATATCTCCTGTAAACCATGCAGACAAAAAAAAATGCACAGTGCAAGGTATGTAGTGGCTTGCACCCCTTGTGTGTGACCACCAATAAGACCTGTGTGAGCATGAGATGAAGGAAACCCTGAGAGTTCCTGACATTAAAAAGTCAGTTCTCTTCAAACTAAATCTACCATTTGCTTATCAAATATCTCTAGGCTTGAGCACATCATAAACTGGCATTTCCCTGTCTGCAAGTCTAGAAAGCATTGACAGCAACCTGATTGCCTCACATTCCTCACACAGGTATTGGACAGCTCTACTGAATGGAAAGAGATTTTGGAGAAAGAGTCACATAAACTGTGAGTGGTAGCACAATGAGGGATGTGGCTTACATAACATCTAAACATTTGTTTTGTAAATATACTTTGGAGGAAGCACATGCAAAGAACACAGCATGATGTGAGCTAGGCAATTTGCGTTTATACATTTTTAGCAGCCTTCTTGATACATCCACCAAAAGTAGGAAGGAATGTTTGTAAATTCTGTTTCTCACCTTCAGTTCACTGTACCTCTTCAGTGTTTTGTAACATAGCTAGCTGCTCCTGGGGTTAGGTGTTGTGAGGGTTGACTGGATGTTTTTTTCATGAACATTAAGCATTTTGAATCAAGTGAATCAAGAAAATCAAGTGAAACCATTGCACAGTATTTTTTTCTTAACTTGCTTGTGCTCACAAAATGCATAAATTCCTTATTATTGTGGAAGTGCATGCTTAAATAGTAGAGACTAACAATGCTGATGGCTAACCATAATATTTCCCCTTAGTCTTTTACAACTTGATAACTTAGATTGTTTATTTTTCCTGAATGATCTCACTTATATGTTGAAAATATTGGGAAAGAACTTGCAATACTATCAATACACATTGTCATTGATTTAGCAGCTTTGTACTTGAAACGGTGCCTCATGTGTACAATATTTATTTGGCCACATTGAAACCAAATCTTTTGTCTGGCAGACATGAAAGCAATAGTCCAGAACATCTATTCCTCAACTGTGTTGTTGCTTTTGTTTCTGAATTCTTTTTTGCCATGCAGAATTTTTCACAGCTGTTGCTTGGATGCTACTCAACTCAGACAATTGATATTTTACAACAATTTATAATTCTTTCATCTTCAAAACACAAAGGATTTATTTGTACTTAGATTGGGCTATTTTATTAATAATCCATGGTTCTGGGCTAAGTTTCCTGGCAGCAATTGTGAGAATATTTTAATGCATGTATATGCATAGTTTTCATCTGTTCCACTTTTCAATACATTACCTAACTATTGGAGAGTTCATACTTTCCATATCCCTTCTTTTCCATTATTTTGTTCCCATTGTACCTCATTCAATCTACCCATGCTAATTCAACCCTATTACTTCCCATCATGCTAATTCAATATCAACATAATTCTGATTTATGATGTCATAAATTGTAAATTTATGGCACCTCTTTATAGGTAATAGTGTCATACTACTTATGATTTTTTTTTCCTGTTTGTTCCTTTTAAGTTTCCTCAATATATCAATAATCAGCAAAGAATTCAGACACCATGAAAATGGCAAAAGCAGTAAATAATTTTGAGGTTGCACTGCTAAGTAAAGCCATAACATATCAAAAACTTTGAATAAACCTGACTTAGTTTGTGCAACCTCAGCTGGGAGAGTTTCAGTAAAAATTGTTTTGCCTTTAATGACACCTGAAATATCAATATGTAAATACCCTCTGGTTTGACTAGTTAGGGTTTATTTACCCCTGAAATTGTCAGGGTTTTTTAATCAATTCATAACTTCACCAAGCTATTGAAAGAAAAGGAATATGAATATATAAACATATATGTATACAACACATTTGGGAAAGGAGATTCAGTCAGAAATTCCTCCATAAAGAGGAATTTCACAGGTGGTGAAAAATATTTTTACTAAACTAAAGGCACCACTACTGTAAGGTTATTTTTTGCCTGGCATAAAGGAACTCCCTGTTATAGGGGCTCCCAAATAGAGATCTGTGAGGCCATTGCTAGCAGATTATAGATCATTCAGTCTTATACTGCTTTTCATTCTAGACTTCATAATGAGTGTTCATGGCCTGTTAAATAGTAAGTGCTGATCTAAAATGCTTGGGAACCATTGTGATATAGACATGCTCTGTTTTGCTCTGCTGTATTATATGCAGATACCTGTTGGAAAAGACTTTTATTGCATTTCCAAAAAGATAACAAAAAGTCAAACATCACAGCCCTTCAGGATTTTTCTTCTGCGTGATAAACCTACAGTAATGAAAGCTTGGTAAGATTTCTGGAGCTTTTAATCCCTATACCTGGAATTCATAATGAATCTTAAAATAAAATTACATTGTTTAGGGGGTAAAATACATTT
>NW_008661943.1:41395-64315 GCF_000695815.1 Acanthisitta chloris | reverse complement strand
AATGCTGTTTGTGATCCCTTCTATTTAAAGTCTCCTTTAAACTGATTTTCTCTTCGTGTGTTTGTGTTGAGATTGAGTTAATTAAGAATTTGTCAATGTGCATCAAAATGCTTTAGGTAATTTTATTCTGTTTTCCATCCTTCATTATTTGAATAAAGAGCAGATTTGTCTGTGCAGCAAGATTTGTCCTGTAGAGAGCTAGGATGTTTTCTGTATCAGTTTTTATTTTGTTTTTGTTACAACTGGAACAACGGAAAGTTGTGATTCTAATCCATTTATTCCCTTTGGCTATTCATCTAACAGACTCTGCACTATAAAAATTGGAAGGAAAATAAGGAAAAATTACTGAATTCTGATGTTAAATTTTTGTTTTGGCTGGGTTGAACAAATTCAGGAAAAAACGTCATGGCATTTGGCTGTAAATGCTTTAAAATGTTCACTCTAATTCACAAATTGAGTATTTCAGAACTAATTCACTGCAAAACAGATCAGTGGAATAAATCAGTGAGATAAAATTACCTAAGATACTCAGATCTGTCCCCTACTCTGGGGGCAAAGAGGACTGGACACATGAAGTTTGCTGTAGCCCTGCCCAGTATAAGCATAAGGACTTGTCTTGTGTGTTAAAAACCATATGTCCAGGACTCTGGCAGAACCCCAGCTCCCATCACAAAAGCATCCTATTTCTGCACTGTTATATGGGATCCTTGCCATGAACAGTAGGCTACTGAGAACTCTGAGGAAGAGAGAGGAGCAAACTTAGAGGTTACAATTTTATGTATTGTTGTGATTTAGCCTTAAGATCAACTAAAACATCAGTGCATTATCAATATTATTCTCATGCTAAATCCAAAACATGCCAACTACCAAGAAGAAAGTTAACTATTGCAGCCAAAACCAGGACACCCACTCAAGGAGTTAGTAATTTATATCAGAAGAACATGCAATGGCTGTCCAGTGCAGGAATATACTCACTAGTTGCATCTCCAAGCAATCTCAATAAAGCCCAGAGATATCTAGTTGTGTGTTAGGATTTTGCTCAGGAATGCTGTATGCACCCTCCTTTCTTCAATGACTAAAGAAGGAGCACAGAATTTGTGCTTTTAGCAAAAACATGGCAAATTAAGTTACTGTTATTGATCTCAAATAGTAGGCTCACATATGAGGTTTTGCTGGTTCAGATATTCCAGTTCCAAACCCTCTTTACAAGCTGTCCGTACCCAGAGGATTTATAGGACTAGGTCCACCAATGCTAATGAAACTTGCACAGGGTTTTTTCTCAGTCCTTGATACTTGGTTGGAGTCTAAAACTGCTTATCAAATATAGGATATTTATGCAATTCAAGGATTAAGATTATTTATCCAATTTTCTTTAATTATTCTTTATTCATCAAAGGCTATAGATGAGTTTACTAGAATATAATCTCCATAAAATGTAGTGTTTGCTGCTTGAATAATACATTCTCAGCAATCAGTGCAATCAAAACAAGGCATTTTTAATTTGATAGCTTTGAACCAGATATTGTGGACAACATTATTGTACAGCTTTATTAAAGATACCAAACACAAATTCCACAATATACTAATCATTTATTACCTTTCAGATTAGATCCTGTTTTATTGGAAAACTTCAGCAATCTTAAAATCTGCATTATAGTTTAAAAGATGTATATTCTTTTCAAACAGTTGACCCTTTCGTGAGACTATAGACCTTTTGAATATTTGTCTCCAAAAAGAAAATTGCTACAGGGAACATGTCTATGTGAACTCCCGGAAACTACAGTGTGAGGTAGAGTGATAAAGTTTTCCATTTTATTTTGCACGGCGAAGCAAGAAATTTCTTTACAAAGTCAAAGGTCAGCATATTTAGCAGTAAACTGAGTAAGCAGAATCGTAAGAGTATAGTATACCACTGGGTTTCATTACTTCAGGACATGACTGAAGGGTATTGTCCTGCAATGGGCTTGAACAAAGCATGTTAAAAATCTGACTGCGCAAAGTACATTCCCAATGCCTGCTTGCACCCTTGGAAAATTGTCATGCTTTAAGAAGTGTTTTATCACATAACATCATAAATTAATAGAGCTCCTGGAAGAGTGTGAATGGCAGATGTTAATTGTAAATGCTCCGTTTTAATATATATGAAGAGAGGTTCATGAATGGCAGATGTTAATTGTAAATGCTGGGTTTTAATATATATGAAGAGAGGTTCGATGTAAGTGTAGTGTCTTGAGTCTGGGGACTTAAGTTGTTCAGCAGCAAAGTGCTTCCACAGACACTTTGATAGCTTTTAATAAGCCTAAAGAAGCCCTTAATACACCCTTCTGAGGTTACCAAAGTGCACTCTCTGAGATCTGTTAATGTCTACCTCTCCCAGGTGAGTGGGGCCAGTTTCTATCTTAGCTACAGGTATTTGCTTAGGGTGCCTGTACTCAGCGACATTGTGTGGAGTTGCTTCCTCTAGTCAGGCATAATCCTTCACAGGGTATTGTATTTGTTTGTTTGTGTTATGGGTTATGGAATACAGTTTGGTAGGGAAAAAAATCTGCCATTCTTGCTGCACATTCTGTCAGTATGTGAAAGTCATGTCTACAGGATTTAAAAGGACCAAAGCACTAGGTGGAAAAACATTGGCATGTGAACTGATCTTACCAAAGGAAAGCAGCAAAGTGTGGAGACACACACAACAGTTAAATGTGAAATCTTATGATATTTGCAGTGGGAGCCTGCAAGGAAGCAAAGACACATGACAATCCTTTGAATGATTTGGTTTTTTTCTTGTTTTAAACAACAAACAGAAGTGGAAGGATGGTGTGTGTCTGGCACAGTACCCCTGCCCTATGATTTTGTTGGCAGGCTAATTGCTGCAACTGACATCAATGACAGGTCAGGAAGCTCACAAAAGAAGAGCACTGAATCTTGGCAGTCCACCCAGCAGTAAGGACACAGACATTTTGAGTTTAATTAGTGAAATAAAGTAGCAAGCCACTTGTTTACCCTAGAGAACCTCAGAGTAAGTGACTTATCAGATCATTGTTGGAGTTTGTGTTATTATTCACAATCTGAATGGTCGATGACCACTGTGCTTTTGCTACTGCTGGGAGCAGCAAAAGAATTCCCCCAGGAACATTGTTAAAGTGTTGTTATGGTAACATGCAACTAAAAGGGAACCGCTATCTTGTGTTTACAAAAATGTTGCAGGGAGGTCTGGCCAGAGATACATTTCTAAAGCAAGCAAGGCAAATAAACAGCTGCCACACACACATACATTTCACTCTTCTCTTTGTTCTACCATTTCAATTCACTGATATTTAAGAGGGAGAGCTTTTACAGAACCAAAGGACAGTTGAAACTTTAGGTATTCTTCCTCAGCCTAATTTCTGCCAAACTGATTTTCAATGTTCAATGCTCAATTCAACTGAGTTGCAATGTGACTCTGATGACAGGAGTTATTTGTAGGTTGCAGCAATTGATCAACTTCCTTCAAACTGTCCTCTGCTTTATGAAGTCACGTTTCTGAGACTTTGTAGACTGCTAACCATTTTATTGCATTTTTTACCCTGAGAAATGACTGTATTGGCCTATACAGTTGATTTCTTGCTTACAACCCAGTCATGATGATGTGATATTTCAGTTTAGCTGATGCTTCCTAGATAAGGTGAGAGAATTGGAGTAGACTTGTGAGGAAATATAAGTTCGTATCATCACTTACATGAAAAGTGTATTAATTTTAATACTAAGAAGAAAATGTGGTAAATTATAGTTTCTGTATTAATACTTGCAGTGGCTAATACAATTACTTTTATATTTAGAGGTCAATGAGGCAAAAGATGCAGCAAGGCTACACAAGCTACTGACTAGAGTTTTGCTAGCAAAAACTCAATAGACAAAACTACTACACTTGGCTGGCTCACAGATGTCATGGCAATTACATTGCTAGCTCAAACAAGTTAATTTTTTTTTTTCAAAAATCATTATGTAATGTTTTTACATCATTTTACTTTAAAATATTAATATCATAAAACAATGAATGAGACTCATGTGTTTGCATCTGTGATACAGTCAAAGCTGTTTGTTTCTTGTGAATCAAAGAAGAGGCCAGGACACAGCAGCCAGTCCCTAGGGTACCTGCCATGCAGGCCACCAGTCACCTGCAGGTCACAAAGTGAGTGACACTGCTCCAGGGATGGCTTGCTCACAAGAACATTTTTAACATAGAATAGCTTTCCTGAGTACTACCAGATTAGGAGACCCTGATGTGATCAGCATTTTTTCACATTGCTGCCTCCAAATAATGTGGTGGACATATGGAAAGGTACAAGGCTGTATGCTTGTCCCAAGGAATATTTGCAGGACATCTCCAGAGTGGACATATGGAAAGGTACAAGGCTGTGTGCTTGTCCCAAAGAATATTTGCAGGACACCTCCAGGCAGCACCAGGAAAAAATTGTGTGCAACAGATGATATGTAAGGCCTGGTTTGAGACACAATACAATCAGGAATATTAAACAAACACTTGAACTGCCTATTTTCACTGGGAAAAAAAAAAATAAATTGACTTAGCTATGCCATGTATTAACCAGAGGAGAGAGGAGAGGGAAGAATAAGAAGTATAGGTGCCAAGTATTCTCTTGCTAACTGACAAAGCCAGTGTTTTCACATAAACTACTGAGCCACACTGCCTTAGAAAGAACTATGGAATATCACAATGGGATCTGCAGTCCAGATCAGATGTGGTCTGAGTGTCATAGCAAGTGTAATGGTCCTGCAGTTCCAAAGCTGCAAAAAAAGGCTGGTCATCAAAGTGCAAGTGTTAGAGCTAAAAGACCAGAAAGGCAGTTTCATTTATACCTGGATCACAATATCCTTAATCTCTGTAATCCTTACAGTGAACTGATGTTTGGATTCAAGTCATTGGCCACTGCACCTTTTGTATGCCCTTAGTGTATTATTGCACATTGTGTGTTTTATACACAAAGCTAGGAGAGCTGCAGTTACTCATCTGACAGATATGAAAATTACATTAATGTTACTTTCCTGCATGCCCTCAAACTCTGTCCTCTGGTTTTTTTCACTAGGAAAGCAAATATTTTACTAACAACTTCATTCATAGGTTACAGGTCAACAATTCAACTGTCTCCAAATCACTCCCACGGTGATCTGTGTGGCTAGCTTGTCTGTTCGCATGAGACAGTTTAGAACTGTAGGTTAAATTTTAATGAAACACCTCTGACTTGGTGTTTGACCTCAAACTGATGATGTACTGAAATTGCAGCTTCATCTTCATTCTTGATAATAGCTGCAGAAAAATAAAGGGACTTTTAAATGGCAATGAAGTACCATGAATGCCACTATCACTAAACACTGACAGCTTTCACAGGGTTCCCAGAAGAAAAAGCTTTGTGCAGCTAAATGTAACTAAAATAATTTATGTCTTACCATCTCTCACTGCATCCAATAAGTGTGTGTGAAGGTAGGGATGGAGTTACAGCAAATGGAGAGACCAGGAATAACCTCTGTTTGGCTTGATATGAGTACATGCAGAGTTCAAACTAAGGAAGGAATACATTGGACTTTTTTTCTCCTGGTCTGAGGAAGAAAATTTGCACTTCAATTTCCCATGATTTCTGATTGTTGTGGCAAGAGTACTCCCTGTAGAAGTTACTCACAATAAATACAGCTTGAATTGATGATGTCTTGAGATATATGTTAAAGAACTGATATATGCAGCCAAAATAAAGCCCAGCATTCAAGAGCTCTACAGTGTTTGCTACTTGTTCTTACCAGTAATTCAGCTATAGGGATACAAAGAAAATGCTGTTTAATACCTGAAATTAAATGCTCTATATATGTATCTAATGGGGCTCATTGCTGTGGTATCTGACTGCATTTAGATACAGGAGGAATCCATCATCATTATTAAGAACAGAAAGAACTAGAAAAAGACCTCAAATTTAAGAGATACTTTTAGCACTGCTTTTGACAGTGAATGGTAAATGTGTGCAGAAGTGGGTTTCTGCAGGGTACATACTCCTGAAATTATTTGTCAAATACATTGTGCAAATATATTTTGGTGAATTTAGGAGGCTTATTGTGACCAACAGAAATTTGAAAGCTTGCAAATGGTTATGAATCACTTGCTGTTGCTTCTATTTCTTGATTGGATGAGCATAATTTTAGCGTTCTGATTCTCAGAACCAGTTCCAACAAGTTTAATGTTAAAATGTGAAAAATGACCCATCATTTTGGTAAAAAGTCTAAGGATTAATTTTTGACTAATGTCAATAGCACAAAAATATAGGTGGCTTGCTGATGTTTAACATCTGACCATTAAAATAACTAGGCTCCTTTACTTCCTTGGAAGATTTACCTAATGAAATGACTTTAAGCTAACCTATGAGAAACTGCTTTATATGACACACATGCAGCCTTTTCATCTGTCTTCTTCAGCCTCTGTTCCTTCTAGAACACAGTTGCTAACTTGTTGCTCTATCTCCAAAAGCAATATAGAAGATAATTAGAAGGGGCAAACAGGTAGCAAAGAGAACGACACTCACCAGCTAACATGACTTCCCATATGTGGGTGACAATATCAAAAGTTTGAAAGAAAAATCACACCTGAAGGCTAAGACTTGGAATTCTTTACTGACTTCTGCAGTTCTTTCTTCAGACGGGAAATTGTTTCCATAACCAGTTCTACATGATGGGATGACTGTGAAAAGAAAATCTCTACGCAGGGAAATATTTCTAGCCTTCACCACAGTTAATAATGCAATCACTTCAAAAACAATGACAGCAAAGAAATAACTCCTAGAAGTTATAAAGGTTATTTTAAGATCAGAAATCCCAATGCTCTGAGAAACTTGGAGGTCAGAGTCCTTGGGCTATCAACTGAAAGTGAAACATAGGATACACATTATTATAAACAAATTGCTGGAGTGATCAAGTACACTGAAAGAGCATCTGAGATGTGCAAGTAAAGCATTTGGATTTCAAATACACTATTCAAATGGGAGATGTCTCACAAATGTAGGTTAATGTCTGTAGAATCTTACAGTACCACAGATAGACACCAGCTCTGTGCAGTAGCCAGAGTGTGATGTCTGCATGCTCTAAATCAGTTCATTTGCAACATTAGAAGAGGATGGACAACAACCCAAGAATGAGTCATAAGTAGAAAACTTTTTCTGATGCAGCTACATGATTATTGTGGTGGGTACATTATACTCTGCTCTTGTGAGACCTCACCTGGAGTAATGCATACAGTTCTGGTGTCCCCAACAGAAGAAAAACATGGAACTGTTGGAGCAAATCTAAAGAAGGACACAAAGTTGATAAGAGGACTGGAGAACATTCCCTATGAAGACAGGCTGAGGAAGTTGGGGCTGTTCAGCCTGGAAAAGAGAAGGTTGTGTGGAGACATCATAGTAACCTTCTGGTATCTGAAAGTGGCCTACAAGGAACCCAGAGAGGGACTCTCTTAGGAGCTGAAGTGATAGGACAAAGGGTAATGGGTATAAATTGAAATGGGGGAAATGTAGATTAGATATTAGGAAGAAGTTTATACTTTGAAGGTGGTAAGACAGTGGACAGCCTGGAAAAGAGAAGGTTGTGTGGAGACATCATAGTAACCTTCTGGTATCTGAAAGTGGCCTACAAGGAACCCAGAGAGGGACTCTCTTAGGAGCTGAAGTGATAGGACAAAGGGTAATGGGTATAAATTGAAATGGGGGAAATGTAGATTAGATATTAGGAAGAAGTTTATACTTTGAAGGTGGTAAGACAGTGGAACAGATTGCCCAGGGAGGTAGTAGATAACCCTGGTATGGTAGTGGTCAAAGCCAGGTTGGATAAAGCCTTGAGCAACCCAGTCTAAGTGGGATGTGTCCCTGTCCATGGCAGGCAGGGTTGGGACTAGATGATCATTAAGGTCTATTCCAACCCCTTCACTACGATTCTATAATTTCATGTGTGCTGCTATTGAGTAAAACCAAGTTGGCTAAAAATGCCCTCAACATTTCTCAAAGAGTCCTCACTTTAACTTTCACTGTACATACACCTTGAACCTTCAACACTGAGAGATTTTTAAGATTGGACAGGTACAGGGAAATATCAAGCCTGGAATTTTAGCCCTGCTGTGTGAAGGAGAGGATATTTGGAAAGCTGGGCAAAAGTACGAAAATCATGGCTACACTGTAATCTGTGAATGATCTGTTTAACCTGTTCTCCAATGGGTGTGAAAATTTTACTTTTAAATTATATTATTGGCTACTATTTTTCATATATCTTCTGCTTTATGGCATGCAAAAAAGGTAGGAGTGGTTATGAGCAGTTATTTAATATTTTCCTTTTTTTTCCCTGGTTGCTTATAGTGTGTTCCCTGGGAGCTAGGTTTATGGTTTTTGCTTGATATTTTTTTCCAATGCAGTATTTAATTAAAAAGAAGATCATTTTGAAAAACATTTTGCAGGTAAGAATTTATTTTTGTAGAACTCTGGGAGCTAAGAGGATATTATTCACATTTTGAGTAAAATATTTGAGGCACAAGGAGAAATTAAGATGACTGAAGTTTTTAACTTCTCATCGTTTTCCTATTCTACCTCTTACTCCCTCTTTCTCACTTCTATTCTTGTTATCCAAGCTCTATTTCTTCAGTTATTGGGTTGAACTTACCAAGCAATGTTCTGCCAGATTATGCCTGTTACTAGAATCCAAATCTGGGATGGGAACCTACCCATCCCAAAGCACAGGTGCTCTCAGAATTACAGCTTCACCATTTTTGTCACATGGACTATTGCAAGCAGATCTTCCCCTTGATTGCTGCCAGCTCTTCAACAAACCACAAACTACTTACTGGTGTTTCCTAAAGTTGGAATTTTGTTTCCCTGGCCAAACCAGAGCTGAGGCTGGCAGGACTGCTGTAGTATAAGGGCATTGAAACAATTAACTATAGAAACTGCAAAATGTGTAGCAAAAATACCATTAGATATTACAATGTTCTGTTTCAGAGAGCAATTATTCCTGTATGTAAGCTCTAGACACCTGTTTCCTATATTTTCTTAGACTTTTTCAGAGTCTCATAGCCTGATAAATCCTAGTCTAATGGATCACAGTCCTAATTCACTAATCCCCACTCTTAGACAGCTCCCTTTCTCTCTCTCTTTGTAACTCTTTGATAGCTAATCTGTGCCCTTTTCCCACATTTGCTCTGTCTTCCCGAATCCCAGTTTCTCCTATTACACTAATTGCAACTTGACCACATCCCACTTTCTGTTTCCATTACAATCTCTGTTTTCTATTTTGCCTCTCTTTGGTCAGACTGTTTCTTTTCCTCCCCAGTGTCAACTCTTGCTTCTGGCTTTTCCAGATCATATTCTTTGTCCTACCTGCAGGGACAGGTGTTCTAAAAAGTCCTTATCTTTCTAAATGTGAATTTATTCTACTCTGCTGAAAGAAGTGATAGAGAAACTGAAAAGATTCAAGAATCTGAACTTCAGTGGCAGCTCTGTGCCCAGACACAACATGGACCAGCAGTGCAAAGGTCTAAGAAGTTTTTCCTGAGCATGAAAGCATTTTTAAAGAACATATGTCTTTGCCATGCTGTAGACATTTTCAGGGGCTAGGAGAATATGTATCTTTTACAAGTATGTCTCAGAAAAATTTGAATCATATGGATTGCATTTCCAAAGACATTTGGAAGCGTGTTATGTAAACCTCTTTTTAAATGTTTTGGTAAAATCCTTAAAATATGAAAGTGGTAGCTTCTGTTTGGTAGTATTAACCAATCTTTAAAAAGAAGAGATGCCACAAGCTTCACCTGCAAGTAGTCCAATGCAAGTTATGATTATGGAGGTACTTGTCACAATTTGTCCCTGGCAGAATGCTATGGTGGAATTATAATCCCATAAGTAGACCCTCTTTCTTTGAAACTGTCATGTCCCTCCACACAGGCATGAAAACCAAAGCTAGCTAGGAAATACAAGCTCAAACACCTGTGAAACAGTTTTTGTGCTGCATTCTCCCAAGTTCTGTTTTGTTCTAGCATTAACCAAACCACATGCACCCAGTGCTATGTAACCTGATAAAAATGCAAGAAATAACACATAGCATCCAGGTATAAACGGTGGCAAGCACCAGTTAAATCTCTGTTCAACGAATGTTCAAATCATTGTGCTAGCTGTTAAGAATTTGGTCTGTGCTACATCATTTTCTTAGTGACAGTAAAACAAGCTGGCTGCAAGGTGACATTTTTAAATGTTTGTTAGACCATCCTTCAGGGACCTATTTCAACTTGTTAAATTAATGCTCATCAGGCTAGTGCAACAACTAGGTTTTCCTCATTGGCCAGCTTCCAATTTTATATTGCATTCATCCTTTAAATCTTCTGCAATATGTCTCAGATCTAGAATAAGATTTTTATGGTGGGATGCCAAGCGTATCTATGAGGGGATGTCTCAGATCTAGAATAAGATTTTTATGATGGGATGCCAAGAGCATCTATGAAGGGACGCAATAGACTGATTTCAATTGAAGAAAAAGGGCAAGGGTCTTGGTATTTCCATGCAAAATATTGCCAAGGAGCAGTGAGGTTAGGATTAAGAATTGACAAAGCTAGAGTTGTTGGAAATCATCTTAGCTGCAATGGAATTTTTCAAGTTTTGTTTCTCTTACTGAGGGATATAACGCATAATTGTGGGTATCATGTCAACTGAATTGACTACAATTGAAGGATCTGATACAGATGCAGGGAGCAATACATTCACAACACCAAGGGCCAATAAAGGGTCATTTGGTTTGATTTGTGTAACAGATGGTATTCACAAGGATGAACTGATAGCTGAACTATATATCTTTGACAAAACAATTCACGCACAAGGATGAACTGATAGCTGAACTATGTATCTTTGACAAAACAATTTACAGGTAAGGATAAGTTTGAAAGCTTTGAGATGTACCTAGGAAAAATAAAAAAAATCAAAGCACACAGCCGAGTCTCCATGTTACATTAATGAGTTCCTAAATCTGTTGGTGAATTTTCCCATGGGTACAAGTTTATGGAAATAGTTGTTCTCTTTATAAATGTTGCCAAAGACTTGGGGTTGAGGGGGTGAGTGGGAAGAGGGGGGAAAACAACTCTATGTGAGGAGTGCAATTAAGGAGGAACAACTGTTATGATTGTCATCACAGAACTTGATGTTATACTCTCTTAAGAAAGATACTAATGACATTGAGTCACCAAGAATATAATTAATCATCTTATTTAGAAAGACTAGAGAGCAGTTCCTACAACTGAATTCTTTTTTATAGCTTTTGTACTTCAGAAACAGTCAAATGATAGACCACTCAAATAAACTGATTGGGGAACAAGAAGCTGGAGAGCAGCACTGCAGAAGGGACCTGGCAAGTTGAATATGACTCAGCAAGGTGCCCTGGCAGCCAAAAGGGTGAACAGTGTCCTGAGATGCATCAGGCACAGAACTGCCAGCTGTTTGAGGGAGGTGATTGATCCATTCTACTCTGCATTGGTGCAGCTTCACCTTGAGTCCTGGGGGCAGTTTTGGACACCACAATATTAGAAAAATATAAAGCTATTGGAGAGCTTCTGAAGGAGTGCTACAAATATGATGAAGAGCTAGAGGGGAAGACATACAAGGAGCCCAATTGTACTGTCCAGGCTGGAGCAGATGAAACTGAGGGGAGACCTCATAGCAGTCTGCAACTTCCTCCCAGGGGGAAGCAGAGGGGCAGATACTGATCTGTGCTCACTGGTGACCTGTGTTAGGACCCAAGGGAATAGCATGAAGCTGTGTCAGGGGAGGTTTACTTTGGATATTAGAAAAGATTCTTCATCCAAGAGTGGTTATCCACTGGAACAGGCTCTCCAGGGAAGCAGTCACAGCATGAAGCTTGCCACAGTTCAAGAAGCATTTGAACAATGCTCAGGCATGCAGTGTGATTCTTGAGACTGTGCTGTCCAGAGCCAGCAGTTGGACTTGGATGATCCTTGTGGGTTTCTTTCAACTTAGGATATTCTAGGATTCTAAGTGAGTAAATGCATTTAAAGCAACCTAACTGTAGAGAGGCTAGAAAGGAATCAGGAGAGGCAGACATGTAGTACCTTCATATCTAGCAGAGTAGGACAAGTCTTTTGAGTGTCTGAAGTAACTAGCTGTGTCTGCATCAGAAGTGGTAATAAGAAGCCTCAAAAAGCATGTAGCAGTGCATGCAGTCAGAGGGAATGCTGGGTGAATTTCTTCATGTTGGCTGCATGAGGAAACTCTTCCTACTCACAAATGAGTTATTTTAAACTCTCCTTCCACTTTGTGGTAGCCTTTTCCTCAGGACTACAGATATATCATATCTCAGATTATCAAGGACTTCTGAAAGCCACTTATTTAAATACCTTGCTGTACAGCTGCTGTCCTTGAATTGAAAATGGATAATGATTGTTTGTATAGCTGCTGGGGAGGAAACAGACATCAGGAACATTATTTTGTTCAGGATATTGGTTGTAGCTCATTCAAATAAAGAAGAGTTTTACCATAAAGAGGGAGGACAGCCCAGTGACTTTGGAGACAGACAAACAAAAACACACAACTTCTGCAGGGAATTTTTCCTGGAAATCTTTAGTAAGCTTATGTGTTCTAAGTAGTAAAGGGAATTTCCCTTCCTTCCCCCAAAATGGAGAAGTGTACGGAGGTTTAAAACATCTGCCCACAGGATAAAAAGGGTAAATGGTTTAAACAGACAGATGTTAGAGGGATATCAAAGCAGCGAGAATAGAAGAAAGAACAAGAAAGGAGAGAGGACAGAGACACAGGGAAAAAAGACATCTAAACCAAAAAGTAGATAATGAAAATATTTATGGACATTACTATGGCAACAAATAAAACAGGCTAGAACCAGGGTACTAATAATACGTCTGGGTAAATAATGCATGATATCCAGTCAAAGGAAGAAGAATGACTGAAAGAATTAAAAGTGTGTCAAACTAAGCATGGTTTAGTGTCAGTGCAATGTGCCTGAAACATTGGAAAAACCTCTAGAATGCATCACTTTTAAGCAGGAGTAATATGCCTATCATACTCTATGTAATGATAATGAAAATTCCAAATGATATAACTTATTGATACTTTTGTTTTCCTGTACTGCCAGCCAATTAAGGTTTTCTAACTTTTTGGTACTACATTTCTTGTCTTCTCTGTCTTCTGCATGTTGAAATAAAAGC
The DNA here is from genome assembly GCF_000695815.1 of Acanthisitta chloris. Classification (NCBI taxonomy): domain Eukaryota; kingdom Metazoa; phylum Chordata; class Aves; order Passeriformes; family Acanthisittidae; genus Acanthisitta; species Acanthisitta chloris. The sequence goes on along the minus strand of NW_008661943.1, from coordinate 51,087 downwards.
ATATCTAGCCTGAAAGCATGCCAAAAAATAATTGCAAAAAAAGGAGCATGCTTCTTCATTTGTATCTTATTTCCATATAGCTGTTTGCATTTGTTTACTTTAGTTTCATTAGATAGACTTAATAATTCACAAGTAAAAAAACCCATATAAAATTCCAGTATGCTATCTAAAAAATGTGCTATAATCCACATTAATTGAACATTATATTCAAGCTTATTGCTTGAGCAGGGAGATTGGACCAGAGGACCCACTGTGGTCCCTTCCAACCTCACCCATTCTGTGATTCTATTTTCTGAAACTACCCTTCAGTCAACTTTGCCTTTCACAGTGTATTTGTGGCCATTTATTTGAAATTACCAGTTTGTGCACATAGAAAACTAACATGGAGAATATTTGGCCTCTATGAAATAAACCAAAGTAATATTAAGTAAAATAATGGCTACTGCCCTCCAGTATTAGTTTTTTCAACCTTTATTAATGTAATTTCTTCCAGAAGATATAGAAATCAGGGACCTAACCACATTTTTTGTTACCTTTACACTTCAAGATAAAGAGACTCTTGCAAGAGAGCCTTTTCCTATAAGCAGCCTACATTGCCTATTCACTCCTGGCCTGCTCTCCTGAGAAGTCTAATTTTCTCAGCAACTTCAATGTAATTCTGTCAGTATTAGTCACAATAATTTCAGTTCACTCTCACCTTTGTTAAAAATCTTTTTAAGAAAACTCTTCAAAATGACTGATTTGGAGAGTCAGCTCTTCAAATATCCCTATATATCACATTTATCATTATATATCTGTATAATATCACACAGCAGAAGCTTTCAAAAGTACACATAACCAAATACTTAAATAATACTTTCTCTGAAGCAAAATTTCCACTCCTAAGAAAACTGCAATGAATGAATGTGAATTACTTACTGACATTCTGGAATTAGGAGTATGTGTGTCTGGGTTGAGAAATTCAAATATTTATATGTAGAATTACACAACCAGTTTCAGCTGCATAGTGCTGATAAATTATAATAATGAAATGCAATACAATGCATTTAATGTTTTGAGTAACATGAAGCTGGTGCATGACTTCAAATATTTATATCACAAGAGAAATATTTCATGCCTTGTTACCCTTCCCTGGTGCTATGAATCTAAATTTTTACAGGAACAGTTATAGTAAGATTGAAGATTTAGCAGTTAGATAACACTTTGGGGGATGAAAGAACAGTATCCCATTAACAGGCCTTGTCTTAGCTAGAAGGAAATTTCAAATGTGATACTTAAGTGCTAGAAATAAATCTGTGACATCCAAATGGGACATCAGCACATCTAATTTTGTTCAAATGGTCAGGCCCACCTCAATTCACTTGTGTTTTTTTGTTTTCACCCACAACATCGACATAAAATCAAATTTGAATATGGATTAACCTACCAAACTCATTTTCAAGATCTAGTGATATCTGAATAATTTCTGATACACCTGAATTGTGTTCCATGTGCAAAGCATGAAATTGACCTTTTGTGGAGGAATTCTATTGCAATGTTTGCTCTCTTTTTATATTATTAAATTCACACTCATTTATGCTCTCTGGTTAGAGCCAGGTCAGAGGCAGAATTGCCCAAATACATAAAAGTATGGGTTCTTATGTTATTTTTGGCCTCATTTGTCCTACTTTGGCACTTTAGATTGGAGGTAATGGATTTATATTTCTGTCCTTTAACATTTCTGTGGTTTTACTCGCAATTTGCAATTCTTTTACAGATGCATTTTGGACCATTTGTCCTCTTTCAGGATTTGTACATTTCTGGTTGGCTTACTTGCCAGATTATCTGACATTACATACAACATGAACATATAACAAATATTGATTCAATACAAAAATATTTACTGGGTAAGGGTTTAATTTTTGGCATAGTTTCCTGAATTCTCCAACTTGTGTCTCTTTGGTAACTCTCACCTCCTCAGCAGCTCAAGTCTGATGAAGCACTCTCACAGAAGTATCCCTTTTAAAACCCAGCTGTTTATTTTGGCATGTTGCAGAAAGAAGAATCTGGTTCTTGGGAGAGGAAAGACTAACCGCATCACAGAGCTGATCAGAAGGACTGCCAGCTGCACTGCAGGGCAGGCCTGTAAGTCAATCTTCACACTTGCCCCCACTTGCCCCCACCATTTACCTGAAAATTGTCTGGTAGATAAAGCTAAGTAACAGCATTAAGAACAGAAGGAAGAAAAATAAAGAAGGAAGAATAGCTTCTTATAAATGATATCCTGATGATTTTATGAAGGACTTAGGAAGAATACTTTTAGAAATTTCTGTACTTAAGTGATCTCAGTTGACAATCAAAAGACTTTCAAGACTGGTCTGTGCTGAAGAATTTGGGTAGGTCAGCACTCTAGATTCTGTATTTTTCATATAAAGTAAATGGGGAATTTTAATTTTGTTATGTTGATAGTATGCTTTAGAATTTCAAGACAGAAATAACGGGAAGAAAGCTGTGAAAATGTTGGTAATTTTGTTCTTTCAAATTCTTCAGGCCTTCAAGTTCTATCATTTTAAGGTGTTGATATATCATATGCATATATGCACACAAAGAACTGCTTATGCTAACTGGATAACAAAACTGGAGAAAAAATAAGAATTGATTTTTGGATGCACTCTTGAGAGTAGCCTAGTCCTATGGCCTTTGTTGCAACTGCATCTTTACAACAATAATTTTCACAAATAGAGAGACACAAAATTTTGCCCAATAGAGTTTGCTGCCTTCAGTATGTTCAGTGTACTCAACCCAGATACACAGTGTTCGAAAAGAAGTTCTTAGTTTGAGTAGACAAATGCACTTATGACATTTGGATACAGCTAATCAAAACAACTCAGGGAAACATTCTGGCAAGTGAGAGATTTTATTTGGGAGCTGTACTAGACACTAATTTTTCTGGATTCTATTAATTTTAAATAGTGAAATTGCTTCATAGTTTATTTAGCAGTTTCTGTTATCCTTGTACATGTGTTTATACTAATGTTGAGGCAACAACATTGCATTTCTTTTTAACAGCCAACTTTTTCTTAATCTTGTTTTAACATACATGGCATGGTCACACACTATTCATTGCCCTGCTGCTATGTTTCTCAATAAAGAAAACTGGTTCTTCCAGACTCTGCAAATTATCACATCTGGTTTTATGTCATATCAGGAACAGTCTTTTGAGGATTTTGAACCCAGAGTGATCTTGACTTTTCAGTCTTGCCAACACTGTCAATCAACCAGATGTGTCATACTCTGTCACAAATGCAACAGAAACAAATGTCCTTTCTGGTATGGACTGTACCTGACATTCAAAACACTTGGCAGAGATTTAATAAAGTAAAAGTAACAAAAGCATTTTCTGCATTTGTCTTTGTTAAATCTATGAAGATATCTAAAGGAGATAAGGGCTTTTTATCAGTGGGGCTTTTTATTTCTGGAGTCATTTTTTTAATTTATTCATTGTCAACAGAACAAGACGACATAGCCTCAAGCTGTGTCAGGGGTGGTTCTGGCTGGACATCAGGAAGAATTTCTTCACCAAGAGGGTTGTGAAGCCTTCCCAGGGAGGTGGTGGAGTCATCATACCTGAAGGTGTTGAAGAAATAATGGGACATGGCAGGTAGTGCTATGGTCTAGTTGACATGGTGGTGATCAGTCAAAGGTTATACTTCATGATCTTGAGGGTCTTTCCTAACCCTAATGATTCTGTGGTTCTGTGATTGTGTCAAACTTATATTTTTAGCTGAACTAATTTGGGGAACAAATGGCAAAGTAATCTTCAACAGCTTCACAAAGTTCTGTTTAAGTAAGTTGAGCAGGCAGTAATGAACAGGTAATGTTAGAAGTGGCAGGAAATAAACATTTTGAGCAGGCAGTAATGAACAGGTAATGATAGAAGTGGCTGGGAAATAAGCATAAATAACATGCTATTCCAACTTCTGAAAGTGAGTCAGAAGCATGCAATTCAGGGTTTTGAGGACCAGACATGGAAATACTGCCATTTTATTAGTGTAGTATGTTAAAACAACAAAAGCATATTTTATTAAATCCCTTAGCCAGTCAGCAGGATCACTACCGTTAAAACAACAAAAGCATATTTTATTAGATCCATTAGCCAGTCAGCAGGACCACTACAGTTCTTGAATGCTGTGGCATTTTGCATCTGAGGTGTCTATGGGTTTGAGACCTAGCATAAAGCTGTGGCATTTTGCATCTGAGGTGTCTACGGGTTTGAGATCTAGCATAAAACACCAAGCATTCACACTTCTGAAGACACAGCACTTGCAGGAAAACCGCAAAAGGTAAGTATAGCCCAACGAAAAATCATGCTTCCCTGCTCAACCATCTCAGAGTATCCTAGATGAAACTGAGGTTACTAAAGCTAAGAAAATACCTCATTTAGGCACTCTAGCTTTCTCAAAATATTCTCCAAAGAACTAGTTCAACTGTAGTTCTGCTTGGTAGTCATCCTACATGGTGATGCTCTAGTTACCTTAAATTATTTGTGTATAAGTCTTAAATATATCAAACACAAGATACACAGAATAGTAAGAATGTCTGTTTCCTGTTAAATTATTTGTGTATAAGTCTTAAATACATCAAACACAAGATACACAGAATAGCAAGAATGTCTGTTTCCTGCGCTCTAAAATGATAACAAAACTGGCTTCTGTTCTAAAATGTATATCTACCACCCAGTCTGCTCAAGCTTGCAACTGTACCAAGGAAGGCAGGGATTTACAGGTCTAGATATCAGAAACAGAAAAATAAGAAATGGGCATAGACATCCATGAACATTCACACATGTACATGAATGTGTATATTATTCCTGAGAATCTTTCCTGTGGTCATGGGGAGGTAGATGATTGTTGTTGTTTAACCATAAGATTTGCAAATCAAGATTTTCTAGGAAACAGAGGGTTAGAGGAAGAAGACTGAGTCACTGTAGTAATGGGATGTGACTGAAATTGGAGAGACAGAGATATAATTTTGCATATTCTAATTAGGGTTAACTCAAAAAATGCTTTCTGGAAACATCCCTTCCCTACATTCTCCTTCCTATATGGAAGTCCTCTTTCAATTTGCAACAGAGACTAACTTCATTGCCATGGCTTTCCTATGATAACAAAATGTCTACTTAAAAACCTACCACTTTAGAAAACACTAATGTGAATGAAATGCTAAATCTCAAACATTAAATATCAAACAATGAACACATAGATCAGACCACATAGCTATCTACTTTGTTGCCTGTTTTATTGTGAGACTTTTTAAGCACAGTCCAGAAACTGTGTCTATTCCATGTGGGTCTATGTTCTGGAAGAACTGATGCAATTCAAAAAATTATCCTATTTCAAATTCACAAAAAACTTTCACTTTCCTCTGATGTTAACAACTAAATCTAACAACATACAGGGTATTGGTGAAATTAAGTAATTGTCAGGTGTACTAATCAGTCTTCCTTGATTGTACAGTCTCCTGTATGTATTCAGCTGCTGCTTATCATCTTGTTTCTAAATTTTAAGGAACTTTGGATCTCCTTTTCAACAGCACCTAGCACGATGTGGCCCAAGTCCATAACTAGGGTTTGTGGGCACCTTGGTAATTCAAGTGGTAGTAATAATAATAACTTAAACATTTTCAATATTGGTGAAAAAGTAGCTAACATAAGGAAAGCATATGTGTCCCAGGCCACAGCAAAATGCTTGATACGTAGTCATTATAAATTCCAGAAGTGATTAATTTATCATGAGAAATGTTTATACATGAGCAGTCCTGCCATGCCACTGAAACGTAACACAGTGATTCAGTATGCACACAGTGGACAAATGCATACAGATTCCTTCCATATCTACAGACACTTTTACACAAATGTTCTTAATTTCTTACAGAAATAACATTGCCTACTTTAGCCTGATATTCTTTAACTAAGTTCCTCATGTTGGTAACACATTTGCAGCAGCAGATTTCATCCAAGTTCTCGCCTTGTCATCTTATGATCCATGAAATTTATTCTGATGATGCTCCTAGCCCAAGTGCTTTCTTTTGCAGAACACAAAGTAATCAGATTCTGTGAGAGCTGAGTTATTGCACACTTCTGTGTAGCTCTTGGAGGAAGTTCCTACAGGAAGTAGAAGTCTGTAGCATGCTCCAAATTCCTTTCAGGGCCCCTAGTTCTTTAGTTCAATTTTGAAGCAGTCAAGACTTTTAGCCATTCTTCAGATGGAAATAGGCTATAGCATCAAAATCACTTTAAGGAATTATTATTGTGACTTTGTAGTGATCTCTAGTATAGCTAAATAAATTTTCTCCCACCTTTATAAGCTTTCAACCATACCATCAGTACTAAAAATTTCATTTAACAGAAGTGATAGCTGATACTTCTTACAAATTGAAGGAATAAGCTAAATTAAATACTACACTCTCAATGAGGCATTATTTTCTGAACCTCTTTATACATGAGATTTACATTTAAATGGCTAAAATGGAAGAAGTCTGTTGGTTACTTGGTCTGCTTGGAAATTTTTGCTTAATGATTAAATAGAATATGTTTCCTAGATATCATGCTAGATATAACGCAAAGTCTATTTTGCTGCTAAAGCAAACACCCCCACTTGCAAATTCCCAAGAGACATATGTTGACATTTTTTCATTATGCAGAGAGAAGTTGCATTAAATTCAGGCCAATTTTTGCTTCTGAAGAAAAAAAAATGTACATCAATACTATTTTTTTTTGTTTTAAAAGTAGTTCTTCAGCATTTGTGTGTTATGTAACTTTCATATGTCCTTAAACCTGTGCTCAAATTCAGTAATCTCACAGTGGGGAGAGCTAGGGAAGAGTTTCTCCTTACCGCAGGAAACTCCTATTAAAATGATTTAATGATGTGCACCTTACAACAGAGCTTTTCTCAACAAGTTTTATACCTTTTCAGAGCCTGAAAGCAAGAAGATGAAAGAAGAGATAGAGGATAGAACAGATTTGTGTTCTTATGTCTATGAATTGGCTACAGGTTTGCTTTAAATGAAGTGTCTATAATCAGGATGTCATTAACAATCCACTGGTATTAGAATGAGGAAAAATATTTGTATTTATATTCTTATTCTCTCATTTCAATTTTTCTCTTTCGGATATTTCCACTTATACAGATACGCATTTTAACGCTTTTAAAATTTTTTGCATGTTTCTCTTAAATTCATACATTCAGTTGTTTCAAGACAGTCTGATCCCATTTGTGGATTGCTTGCAAATTATTTGCTTTAAATGTTCTAAGTGTTGTAGGCCATTTATCTAGGTCATGTGGCATGAGTCTACTGCCTGAATCACTAATGCCTGGGTCACTACAGTGGTCTGACAAGGAAGCTGAAAATGCCATTGGGGAAGAAATACAGTGAGGTGGGAATAATGTTTGAGGTTTCTTCCCGCACTTCGTAAAAAAATTTCTGCTACTATTTTTGATATGGCCAGCTCTGACCACAAAAGTTGGCTGGTACACTTAGAATGGTGACAAGAAGCTGTGAAAGAAATTGCAATTTCTATAATCAACCAGGATAAACTAGGCTGCTAGGGGTAGATACAGATATCTTTCTGAGGGTGTGCTTGTACTTTATATACTTTATATACTTTAGAACAGCTACAAACAGGTTTATTTTGAGTTACCAGTAAGTCAAGAGCAATATGATCTCATCTGACATCCATCAAAATTAAGTTTTCCCTTTAATCTCATTGACCTTTGAGTGAAGGTCCCAGAACACCTCAATCTTCGGGAGCCACAAATCACTTCAGAAGTTGGTTTATAACAAAGTTCATACATCTATTTTTCTAGAGTATCTGAAGTTTGAAATATTGATATATGTAGGTGCAGGGAGCACAGGAAAATACTGGAGACATGACTTTACTTTTCTGGAGACAATGCTGTTCACTCTTCTGGACCTATACTGCATCAATTTTGAAATGAGGCAGGTGTGGAGGGTGGACGGGTGGTATATGTGATTTCTGAGCAGAAGGGGCATGAAAAATAGTAAGGCTCCAGGACTCTTAATTTAAATCTGCATGCACTTAGAAGGAGCTATCCAGTAGTAAATGGTACAGTGGAAAGGATTAGAAGATTAACTATAAGCTTCTTATTCTGAGAGTTTCATTTGTGTGTATAAGATGAATTAACAATTGCAATCTGATATAACAACATGTGTTGGAGCTCTGTATATCATCCTATTTAAAGGCATGATTCAAATTCCAGTAAAGTTGTGAGACACTTACTGGGGCTTGCTTGAAGCCTTCAGGGATTGAGTCTTACTTGATTTATTCCACTAAAGAGCACTTCATTGTCAGCTGTTAAATTTGTCAGAACAGAAATTGCTCCTGTTGCTCTGTGGCAAACATTAATTAGATTTATCACTGACTCATCAGATCTCTGATGTTTTTTTTAATCCACATTGATAGGTTTGCTTCTTTTCAAATCAGAAGAGGAAAAACGTTCAAAATCCAGCAGGTGGCACAAACTTTGATTTTTCTATTTATTTTAAGTGAAAGTTTCATTAAAAATAAGATTTCCTGGTGCATAGAAGTGCAGAGGTCAATAGGCAAAGTCATTCATCATGTTACTAAAATACCAAGGAAGTGGCTTTTTGAACTAGCTGTTTCCTTCTGAAAAGGGGGGATGAATCAAAAAGAGGTTTTAATGGATGAAAAAAATGACACACATTACTCATTTTTTATTACGAACATATGTTGCAAGTGCTAGTAAGAGAGAAGTGTGTAATGTATCTTCTATTTCTTTTTATAACAGGTACTTACTTCTAAATAAACACTGCCTCATTATGAGAAATAATCTGCAAGTGAGCTATGAGAAAGCACATGCACATGCACATTATCACTGCACAGAGGCAGCAGTGGCTACAGACAGATAATTTTCCATTTTTTTCATAATAAAATCATAGAATGGCCTGGGGTGAAAGGACTTTCAAGATTATCTAATTCCAACCCTGTCATGGACAGGGACATCTTCCACTAGACCATGTTGCTCAGACCCCCATACCCCCTAGCCTTGAACACTTCCAGGGATGGGGCAGTCATAGCTTCTCTTGGCAATGTGCCAGCGCCTCACCACCATCACAGTAAAGAATTTCTTCCTAATATCCAATCTAAAACTACTCCCTTTCAATTAAAACCATTCCCCCTTGTCCTATCACTCCATGCCCTTGTAAATAGCCTCTACCTATCTTTCTTGTAGGCTCCCTACAGGTACTGGAAGGCTGCAATTAGGTCATCCTGAAGCCTTAAATTCTCCAGGCTGAACAGCCTTTCCTCCTGGGAGAGGTTCTTCATCCCTCTAATCAACTTGGTCACCTCCTCTGGACTCACTCCAACAGGTTGATGTCCTTCCTATTCTGGGGACTCCAGAGCTGCTGGATGCAGCACTCCAGGTGGGCCCTCACCAGAGTGAAGTAGAGGGGTAGAATCCTCTCTCTTGACCTGCTGCCCACACCGCATGCAGACCAGAACATGGTCAGCAGGACCAGGGAAGTAATTCTGCCCCTGTACACGGCACTGGTGAGGCCACACCTTGAGTACTGTGTACAGTTGTGGGCTCCTCAGTTCAGGAAGGATATTGAGGTGCTGGAGCAGGTCCAGAGAAGAGCAACGAGGCTGGTGAAGGGACTCGAGCACAAGT